>NW_026521087.1:5107737-5137737 GCF_001660625.3 Ictalurus punctatus
GTGAGTGAGTGAGAGTCATAACCTCTTGTATCCTTTTGATCTGAATGCAGTTCTCTTTGCCCTACTCCAGCTCATCCTAAAACACACACACACATCAGTACCACTTTATTTATTTCTATAATCCAACACGTTATAATTCAACATAACTGTCACGATCTCCTGCCTCCCATACGCCGTGTACCGGTTTAATCTATTTCCTTATTTGGTCAGTGCTTTCTGTTCTTATTACGATGTCCTCTCTCTGACTGGTTCCTATTTCTTAAATTGTGCACTCTATCTGTACACTACACACTTGACCATCGAACATCTGGATATTTGAAGAGCACACACACACACACACACACACACACACACAAACACAACCTGCGTGAAGTTGGACCCCCCACCAACACAAAACATCGGCAGAATAGTTTGTGCTGGTTTGTGCCGTAAAAATTTTCGTTTGTGCTGCTTCAGTTCAGTTCTTAAAAGAATATTTATAGGTCATTCTGGGGTCACTCGAACCCCCCACATGCTCCAAATTCACCCCAAATGGTCTCAATAATAATAATAATAATAATAATAATAATAATAATAATAATTCAAAAGAAGAGAACTATAGCGCCTTAACCCACACTGCGCATGCGCGAAACCAGATGACTCAGCCATTAAACTAGTAAAAGAGCTCTAATTAGCCAGTGAAGCTAAATGTCGTTCTGCCACGTCCACTTATAAAAGTAAATCATGCAGTATTCTCAGACTGGGCAGTTATTGACAGAGTGAATTCATCGTTTTAAATAGAATCAAAAATAACATCGACCTATTTGCTAATCACATTTCGAATAGCTTGCTCATTAATTACACTGCGCATGCGTGGACTGGACTGCCTCCTCAAAAGCTAGCACCGCTAGTATATTTGTATAATATTAACATTAATACTGAACCAGAGTGAATAAAAAAAGTTTTAAAATGTTATTTCTCACTTCTCCTCCTCTTGTTCTTCTTCTCCGTGCGGGTGTGAGTTATCTTTGGTCGGTTCCTCGGTGATTCGGTCATTAGTGAACCGAGCTCCGAGAGTGAATCAGTGCGCCGTCACCGCCTGCTTCATACTGATACACCTGAAACACAGGTGTTAACACCGTTAACTACACACATACACACAATACAGAACAGAACGGATTCGGTTACACAGAACCGAATAAACTCACTTTAGTTTGGGTCCAAACGGGCCAGAACTAACACTAACACCGCTTTCTGCTCCTACCTTCGACTTCTCGCGCTCGTGGTGACGTCACCAACGTAACGGACGTTGACGTAAATTTGAATCTTTGAGGAGAAAATAAAATAAAATAAACCCAAATATTATTTCATAAAAAGCTTCATTATTCTCTTCTTCTTAAACACGATAGAGGATAAGATATACAAATACATAAAAAAAAACAGCTTTATCATTATTTTAAATCAAATCCACTTTAAAAGTGCTCCTTTCTAATTACATTTTAATTAAAAATATACTTCATCTTACTCTTGTTTAATTAAATTTTTTAAATTAATATTTAATTCATCGATGATTGTAGACGTTTTGAGGTTTCACGTTCTTTGTGCTTTATTATCATAAATATACACTTTGTTTAAACTTTTGAGTTTGGACACAAAATGTAAACATTCCTCATGAATCCAGAACATTCATTTGTTTATTATTTAGAAAGTAATAATTAAACAGCTGAATAAAATGATCAGATTAATCACTTGCAACATTTAGGATATGAATTTCTTGTATTGAGAGAGGTTTTTAATTATACACAGATATAAATAGATGTTGTTTATTTGTAGTTTTCATATTTGACTCAGTACATTACACCACATTTATTTAATCAACTATTTATCAAGTTTTTTCAATATTGAACTGAATGATTGTTCAATATCAATAAAAATCTTCAAATAATCTATCAACGCCATCAATACATCTCATCAGTAAATAAAAATCTACATTTATCCAGCTGATCTATTGACTGGTTTATTGAAAGTTTTACAGCTTCGGCAGGTAAAGAAGCCGTGGCTTTAATCTGATCTTCTGATTTCTAATGATAATTAAATGACAAAATACAGAATTAAAGAATATCTTTACTTAAATTCAAAATCACGAATCATTTAAAAATATGGACTACAAGTCATTTCTACAAGTGTTCATACAGACAGAAAGACCAGAGATGAAACGGATTTAACAGATACAGGACAATTAGGACAAGGAAAGTGAGAGAACTAGAATTATCATTTTTTTATTATTTTTTTTTTTTAAAAATTACAACTGTGTTCAAGATCACAGCAAAAAGACAGTAGAGGAAACAAAGGGAAAAAATATTTCACATTTCCTGTTTAAATTCAACAGTAAGACATCATGACTTTTTGAAACCGGTCGTTACATTTTTGAGTCAAACGGAGCAGGTAGTGATGAAGAAGCTGCCTCGAAATATCATTTCTTTTCCTCGAAGAGTAAAAAAAAAAAAAAAACAACATGAAATCCTAAATGCATGAAAAATAAACTATGTACATTTTATGTCTAATTACAGTGAACCCTACGGAGAGTGAAGCTCACAGAGGCGAAGTGTTCACGCTACAGCAAATTTCACCGGTTGACGCTAAACTCGCTCACTTAGAAGGTGCGTTTCTCTGTCCCGGGATATTCCTAGCACTGTGTGAAAGCTCCTGAGATGTCCAGCATGGAGACGTGTGTGTATGTTGATGTGTACACAGTACCAATGGTCAGGATGTACTGTTGTGTCCGAGTTTCTCGTTCTCCTGAAAAACACACGTGCGCGCACGCACACACATACACACACACACACACACACACACACACACACACACACAATGGAATTGTAAAGCAAAACATTGGAATATATATCTTAATCACATCTCATAGTCCTTTTATAGAGTCTGAATCAGTTTGACTGATTCATTTCGAGTTTATTCAGAGTCGAATCACTTTCTAGTGAGAATCAAATACTCATCTCAGTCTAGTTCGTTTGGAAGTGTGCGACTCTCACTAGAAAATTATTAGACTCCGAATCGTCTCGAAACGAATCAAAACCGATTCAGACTGGACAAATGGACTAATAGAAGAGAAAGAGCAACAGGAAAGAGGACAGCCTTCCTGCTGAAAGCAAACCGGATCAGAATCTTACATTAGATTATTTTCTATATTTTTATTTTAAATCAGTTGTGTTGTTTTTCTTCTTTCTGCACTCGATTAAGGAAACACAGCAATGATAAATAAATAAATAAATTTATCTGTCCAGCTTCCTCCTCTTCGTCCCCCAGAATGACATGTGGGTGACGGATTGACGGATTTAAAAAAAGATGTCTGGGCAAACTGTGACCTCCTAGAGTTAAAAGTGAGCATCCAAGGAAATTTTATGTGTTAACTGCACTACATTCTGCAGTCACAGCACCAGAAAAAATATGTCCATCTACTGTACATGTTAACACACAAAAAAAGCTTTTGAGTATTAGTTACCCTGTCTTACTGTACAAGGCACCTGCAAATAATAAAGCAAGTAAATAAAAGTTCATCTATCATTTCACTTCCACTAATCAGTCTTTTTACCAGTCTAAAAATAAAAAGACTAAAAAGAAACAGACTTAGCAAGAAGAACTGAAGATATGTGGATGATGATGTCTCAGTTCCACCGCAGCTTCAACAGCCCTGGATCTTCTCCTTTAAAGCTTGGAGAAGGGCACGTCTTTTGGACTCTTCTTTTCCAGGGCTGCCTGCGCTGACTTCATAAGATCCTGTGTCTGCAACATGTTCATGTTCCAAGTAGCCTGGAGACGCAGAGGAGATATCTCAGATTTCGACCGCTCTACTTTGTGTTTGTGGCCATACTGTGTGTGCATGGGTCTACCTTGAGGCTAAAAATGCTTTTCATGTCTTAAGCAGGTTCTTACCATGTAGTCTAGGCTCTCAGTCACACTGTGGTCTCAGGAGTAGAGGAGGTTGATTTTGGTTCCTTGGACAGCGACGCGACTCCGGCCTGCAATCTCACCTGCTATTTCCAGAGCTCCAGCAATCATGGACTATCAGGGAACACACGACTGCAGAGATGAAGAACAGAACACACACTTGCCTTCATTTATACTAAATAATAAAGCTACATGAAAAAAATACATGGTACAACCCAAAGTCACATTCTTCTGTTATCATTCCATATCTTCCATGTGTCAGTCCAGAATTTCACCTTTTTGTGATCACAGAAATTAACGCAAAATCAAGAAACTCCACAATATTCAGAGGAGCTTCCACTTTTTCAAAGTTACTGCAGATTTGGGCCAAAACATGTCATGACACGTCATCACCACAACAGGCCTTCAGCACAGGTTACTCTACTTCCTGAACAAGTGCGGACCCGGATACAAGTTACGTTCACATTCATGGGACAATTCACATTCACAGTTCCATTGTAACTGAACTCGGACCACCTTCTACAGGTAGTCTCGGGTTCGGTACCGCAGTGCACTTCCCAGTCCACATTACGACGGTCACATTACCAACTTTTCATGCAAACTGCTCTGTGTTGGACTAAACATCCAGTGGGAAAGCCCACTAGAAGAGCTACACTGCAGAATTTTTCTGTCTAAAAATGAACAAATTTCAGGTTTTGTAGCTCTTCTTTGATAAATGACAAGATGGTAATATCATAAAATAGTTCATCATAAAACTTTGTATTAAAACCAGACATCTGATGCTCACTGTGGTTTATTTAATCTTCAACAAACTGCAAATGTAAATAATTGTTCAGAGTGTGCCCTGATCAGATCCACAAAAAAAAAAAAACTTAGTAATTCAGTCTCCTGCAGCTAAAAGCCCCAGTAAAAGATAACTCTCTGATGGTTAAAGCTTTGCAGGAAAAGTGACAGCAAACAATATGGATGGAACTTCCCAGAGTTGTGGTGAGTGTATGAGATGATGGTACTTAACACTCCCAACAGACCTGCTTCCACACAAACGCCATGCACTGTCACCACCACGGGCTTTGGGCACTGCAGACACATCAAACACAAAGTTCAGTTTATATACCACAATGTATTACTCTAATAGGTTATTGATTGTACAAATACTACATGCATGTAGAACCCCTACATGCTTTGTGTTTAATTTATGTAAGGAATAAACATACGGTTATAGGAAAACAGTCAACGATCCAATGAAGTGGAGTGACCGTTATCACCCTAAGGTAGAACTGCACATTCTGAAGTGTTTTATTCCCCTTATACCACAGCAAGTTGTCAACAAGCGCATTTCGTTATTAATTAAAGAAGATCATGTCATACACATTAATCTATTTTAAAGGCTGATCGACAGTGGATCTTACAGATGCCGATAACCAAGTCGGGTAGCACCTACTAATAACCGATTACTACTGAATGAAAATATAACACTCAGTGGAAAAGTTAAGTTCACTTTATTACAAAAATAAACAGTACTGACCGTACCATGAAAATGTACTGCACTTTTTCTAATGAAATATATATATATATATACACACATATATATATATATAAATGAAATATATATATATATATATATATATATATATATGTATATGTATATATATATATATATATATATATATATATATATATATATATATATATATATATATATATAAATGAAATATATATATATATATATACATATACATATATATATATATATTTCATTTATATATATATATATATATATATATATATATATATATATATATATATATAAATGAAATATATATATATATATATATATATATATAAATGAAATATATATATATATATATATATATATATAAATGAAATATATATATATATATAAATGAAATATATATATATATATATATATATTTCATTTATATATATATATATATATATATATATATATATATATATATATATATATAAATGAAATATATATATATATATATATATATATAAATGAAATATATATATATATATATATATAAATGAAATATATATATATATATATATATATAAATGAAATATATATATATATATATATATAAATGAAATATATATATATATATAAATGAAATATATATATATATATAAATGAAATATATATATATATATATATATATATATATATATATATATATATATATATATATATTTCATTTATATATATATATATATATATATATATATATATATATATATATATATGTATATGTATATATATATATATATATATATATATATATATATATATATATATATAAATGAAATATATATATATATATATATATATAAATGAAATATATATATATATATATATATAAATGAAATATATATATATATATATATATATAAATGAAATATATATATATATATATATATATATAAATGAAATATATATATATATATATATATATAAATGAAAAATATATATATATATATATATATATATATATATATATAAATGAAATATATATATATATATATATATATATATATATGTATATGTATATATATATATATATATATATATATATATATATATATATATATATATATATATATAAATGAAATATATATATATATATATACATATACATATATATATATATATTTCATTTATATATATATATATATATATATATATATATATATATATATATATATATATAAATGAAATATATATATATATATATATATATAAATGAAATATATATATATATATATATATATATATAAATGAAATATATATATATATATAAATGAAATATATATATATATATATATATATTTCATTTATATATATATATATATATATATATATATATATATATATATATATATATAAATGAAATATATATATATATATATATATATATATAAATGAAATATATATATATATATATATATAAATGAAATATATATATATATATATATATATAAATGAAATATATATATATATATATATATATATAAATGAAATATATATATATATATAAATGAAATATATATATATATATAAATGAAATATATATATATATATATATATATATATATATATATATATATATATATATATTTCATTTATATATATATATATATATATATATATATATATATATATATATATATATATGTATATGTATATATATATATATATATATATATATATATATATATATATATATATATATATAAATGAAATATATATATATATATATATATAAATGAAATATATATATATATATATATATAAATGAAATATATATATATATATATATATATAAATGAAATATATATATATATATATATATATATATAAATGAAATATATATATATATATATATATATAAATGAAAAATATATATATATATATATATATATATATATATATATATATATATATATATATATTTCATTTATATATATATATATATATATATATATATATGTATATGTATAAATGAAATATATATATATATATATATATATATAAATGAAATATATATATATATATATATATATAAATGAAATATATATATATATATATATAAATGAAATATATATATATATATATATATATATATATATATATATATATATATATATATATATATATATATATATATATATATTTCATTTATATATATATATATATATATATATATATATATATTTCATTTATATATATATATATATATATATATATATATATATGTATATGTATATATATATATATATATATATATATATATATATATATATATATAAATGAAATATATATATATATATAAATGAAATATATATATATATATATATATATAAATGAAATATATATATATATATATATATATATATATATATATATATATATATATATATATATATATATATATATATATTTCATTTATATATATATATATATATATATATATATATATTTCATTTATATATATATATATATATATATATATATATGTATATGTATATATATATATATATATATATATATATATATATATATATATATAAATGAAATATATATATATATATAAATGAAATATATATATATATATATATATATATAAATGAAATATATATATATATATATATATATATATATAAATGAAATATATATATATATATATATATATATAAATGAAATATATATATATATATATATATATAAATGAAAAATATATATATATATATATATATATATATATATATATATATATATATATATATATATATATATTTCATTTATATATATATATATATATATATATATATATATATATGTATATGTATATATATATATATATACATATACATATATATATATATATATATATATATATATATATAAATGAAAAATATATATATATATATATATATATATATATATATATATATATATATATATATATATATATTTCATTTATATATATATATATATATATATATATATATATATATGTATATGTATATATATATATATATATATATATATATATATATATATATATATATATATATACATATACATATATATATATATATTTCATTTATATATATATATATATATATATATAAATGAAATATATATACATATATATATATATATATAAATGAAATATATATATATATATATATATATATATATAAATGAAATATATATATATATATATATATATAGTATATATATATATATATATATATATATATATATATATATATATATATATATACATATACATATATATATATATATTTTCATTTATATATATATATATATATATATATATAAATGAAATATATATATATATATATATATATATATATATATATATATATATATATATATATATATATATATATATATATATAAATGAAATATATATACATATATATATATATATATAAATGAAATATATATATATATATATATATATATATATAAATGAAATATATATAGATATATATATATATATATATATTTCATTTATATATATATATATATATATATATATATATATATATATATATTATATAAATGAAATATATATATATATATATATATATATATATATATATATATACATATACATATACATATATATATATATATTTCATTTATATATATATATATATATATATATATAAATGAAATATATATACATATATATATATATATATAAATGAAATATATATATATATATATATATATATATAAATGAAATATATATATATATATATATATATATATATATATATATATTTCATTTATATATATATATATATATATATATATATATATATATATATATAAATGAAGTATATATATATATATATATATATATACATATACATATATATATATATTTCATTTATATATATATATATATATATATAAATGAAATATATATATATATATATATATATATATATATATATATATATATATATATACTATATATATCTATATATATATATATATATAAATGAAATATATATACATATATATATATATATATATAAATGAAATATATATATATATGTATATGTATATATATATATATATATATATATATATATTTCATTTATATATATATATATATATATATATAGATATATATATATATATATAAATGAAATATATATATATATATATATATATATATACATATACATATATATATATATTTCATTTATATATATATATATATATATATAAATGAAATATATATATATATATATATATATATATATATATATATATATATATATAAATGAAATATATATACATATATATATATATATATATAAATGAAATATATATATATATATATATATATATATATAAATGAAATATATATATATATATATATATATATATATATATTTCATTTATATATATATATATATATATATATATATGTATATGTATATATATATATATATATATATATATATATATATATATATATATAAATGAAATATATATATATATATATATATATATATACATATATATATATATATTTCATTTATATATATATATATATATATATATATATATATATACATATACATATATATATATATATTTCATTTATATATATATATATATATATATATAAATGAAATATATATATATATATATATATATATATATATATAAATGAAATATATATACATATATATATATATATATATAAATGAAATATATATATATATATATATATATATATATATATATATATATATATTTCATTTATATATATATATATATATATATAAATGAAATATATATATATATATATATATATATATACATATACATATATATATTTCATTTATATATATATATATATATATATATATATATATATATATATATATATATATATATATATATATATATATAAATGAAATATATATATATACATATATATATATATTTCATTTATATATATATTTCATTTATATATATATATATATATATATATAAATGAAATATATATATATATATATATATATATATAAATGAAATATATATACATATATATATATATATATATAAATGAAATATATATATATATATATATATATATATATATATATATTTCATTTATATATATATATATATATATATATATATATAAATGAAATATATATATATTTCATTTATATATATATATTTCATTTATATATATATATATATATATATATATATATATATATATATAAATGAAATATATATATATAAATGAAATATATATATATTTCATTTATATATATATATATATATATATATATATATATATATATATATATATATATATATATATTTCATTTATATATATATATATATATATATATATATATATATGTATATGTATATATATATATATATATATATATATATATATATATATATATAAATGAAATATATATATATATATATACATATACATATATATATTTCATTTATATATATATATATATATATATATATATATATATATATATATATATATAAATGAAATATATATATATAAATGAAATATATATATATACATATATATATATATTTCATTTATATATATATATATATATATATATATATATATATATATATATATATATATATAAATGAAATATATATATATATATATATATATATATATATATACATATACATATATATATTTCATTTATATATATATATATATAATATATATATATATATATATATATATATAAATGAAATATATATATATAAATGAAATATATATATATACATATATATATATATTTCATTTATATATATATATATATATATATATATATATATATATATATATATATATAAATGAAATATATATATATATATATATATATTATATATATACATATACATATATATATATTTCATTTATATATATATATATATATATATATATATATATATATATATATATATATATAAATGAAATATATATATATAAATGAAATATATATATATACATATATATATATATTTCATTTATATATATATATATATATATATATATATATATATATATATATATATATATAAATGAAATATATATATATAAATGAAATATATATATATATACATATTATATATATATATATACACATATATATATATATATATATATATATATTTCATATATATATATATATATATATAGCATCGGACTTTTAATCTGAGGGTCCAGGGTTGAAGTCCCTGTTTGGGTGTTGTAGTACCCTCCAGATCCTCTGAGAGGTCCAGTGAAACCATCTAAGGTGCCTCTTTCCAGCATGTTTTTGGTTTGTTCAGCAAGCAAAATGGGCAAACTAAGGGTAAACATTCAGCAGGTTGTCAAGTTACTAATGGTTACTAGGTGAGAGTGTTGCTACCTAAGCTTTGTTACCTTTTAGCATGAAGTTGACAAAGACATGGGAGGTCATCATAGAGATTGGAGTCCATATAACAGCATCCTTATTAGACTGCGCAGAAAATCATGGGTCTGTGTGAAAAAGAGCACATTGAATGACCCCGACGTGATTTGAACCTTCTGATCTGGAGTCAGACGCACTTCCGTTGCGCCACGAGGTCCCAGCTCGAAGCCTATAGCGCATCATGGTGCAAGGCATACTTGTTCATCGGCGTGGCGATCAAGACGCATTGGAACTCGGAGACAGGTGGTGGGCTGTGACTGTTGCGACTAGTGTCTGACATCTGGGCAAGAGCTCTTTCAGAGGACAAGGCACGAGCCCTTTAAAGGGATAACCTGCCAGGTTTCCCTTCCCTGGACATTAAGGGAGATTTTCAAGATCAAATGGTAGATCTCACCCCAGTGCGTGAGAGTGAAGCGTGGACAACTTATACCTGAAGCGCAACTCAGGGACTCAACTGCCTATGCGATAGAACCATGGTTCAGCCTCCTTCTGGGTAACTTCACACATTTACCATTTGTACGAGGCCTTTGTGTCATTATACGTGTCAGACGATGGGCAATCAGTGGCAAAGGTGGCGTAAACCTGCTTTTTGCGAGGCACACAGAGCCAAGATTACACGTCAGTTTGTGGTGTGGAATTAACGTGTTTGTTAGAAATTTTGGTCTCCTTGTGCAGAAAAGCCAAGTTTAATTAAAACTGCTGATGCTATTCTACTTGTTCCTATACCATGACACGAAGGCATTCCTTGAACCAAGACAAGCCTCCAGAGTGAGCCTTACGAATAAGAGTTATGCTGGTAACGATTTCCAAGCGACATGCTGGTCAAAAGTGTGCTAGTTGTAAACAAAAATACGAACAAGGTCGTTAAACAGAAAGCACTGGGGTTAAGTTGATCTCAACTTAGAAACTGGCCAACATAATAGATGGGACCAAAGTTCAACATTCTCTTGGTTAACGTCACCATTTTACAGGTTTCACAAGAACCTTGTCTCTTTGTATGTCTCAGACTGCAGGCAGTCAGTGGGTAAAGAAGTATGAAGGACAGAGCCGTGGTTGAACCCTGTTGGTTTGTATCCTTGAATAGTGGTGCTGAGCTGTGTTAATAGTTTGTAGAAAGCCATGAGAACCAGCTGGGGTGGGCCCTTTCCAAGCCAAGGGCTGAGCACCATTTATGTCTGTGAGAACCGTTGAACTAGAGCGTCCACAGGCCTGACCTACAAGCTCGAGGGTAAAGTGCACTCTCACTCCTCGAGCCCAGATAGATCAGTCGGTAGAGCATCAGACTTTTAATCTGAGGGTCCAGGGTTCAAGTCCCTGTTTGGGTGTTGTAGTACCCTCCATATCTTCTGAGAGGACCAGTGAAGCCATCTAAGGTGCCTCTTTCCAGCATGTTTTGTTCAGCAAGCAAAATGGGCAAACTAAGGGTAAACATTCAGCAGGTTGTCAAGTTACTAATGGTTACTAGGTGAGAGTGTTGCTACCTAAGCTTTGTTACCTTTTAGCATGAAGTTGACAAAGACATGGGAGGTCATCATAGAGATTGGAGTCCATATAACAGCATCCTTATTAGACTGCGCAGAAAATCATGGGTCTGTGTGAAAAAGAGCACATTGAATGACCCCGACGTGATTTGAACCTTCTGATCTGGAGTCAGACGCACTTCCGTTGCGCCACGAGGTCCCAGCTCGAAGCCTATAGCGCATCATGGTGCAAGGCATACTTGTTCATCGGCGTGGCGATCAAGACGCATTGGAACTCGGAGACAGGTGGTGGGCTGTGACTGTTGCGACTAGTGTCTGACATCTGGGCAAGAGCTCTTTCAGAGGACAAGGCACGAGCCCTTTAAAGGGATAACCTGCCAGGTTTCCCTTCCCTGGACATTAAGGGAGATTTTCAAGATCAAATGGTAGATCTCACCCCAGTGCATTGAATGACCCCGACGTAATTTGAACACGCAACCTTCTGATCTGGATTCAGACACGCTACCATCTGTCTGTCTGTCTGTCATAAATAAATAAATAAATAAATAAATACAAAACACACACACACTCACTATGAATAAATATTAAAGTAAATAAAAAGATGTACAGTATTTCACAGTGAGAACTCCCCTCACATTTTTGTAAATATTTGATGATATCTTTTCATGTGACAACACTGAAGAAATGACACTTTGCTACAGTGTAAAGTAGTGAGTGTACAGCTTGTGTAACAGTGTAAATTTGCTGTCCCCTCAAAATAACTCAACACACATTAATGTCTAAACCGCTGGCAACAAAAGTGAGTACACCCCCAAGTAAAAATGTCCAAATCGGGCCCAATTAGCCATTTTCCCTCCCCGGTGTCATGTGACTTGTTAGTGTTACAAGGTCTCAGGTGTGAATGGGGAGCAGGTGTGTAAAATTTGGTGTCATCACTCTCACACTCCCTCATACTGGTCACTGGAAGTTCGACATGGCACCTCAAGGCAAAGAACTCTCTGAGGATGTGAAAAAAAAGAATTCTTGCTCTACATAAAAATGGCCTAGGCTTTAAGAAGATTACCAAGACCCTGACACTGAGCTGCAGCACGGTGGCCAAGACCATACAGCGGTTTAACAGGACAGGTTCCACTCAGAACAGGCCTCGCCATGGTCGACCAAAGAAGAAGTTGAGTGCACGTGCTCAGCGTCATATCCAGAGGTTGTCTTTGGGAAATAGTGCTGCCAGCATTGCTGCAAAGGTTGAAGGGGTGGGGGGTCAGCCTGGGCTTTGGACACTGCAGACACAAACACAAAATCAAGTTTATATACGACAATGTATTACTCGAATAGGTTATTGATTGTGCAGATACTATATGCATGTAGAACCCCTACATGCTTTGCGTTTAATATGTATTATGTAAGGAATAAACATGCGGTTAAACGAGCTTCATTTTGGTAAAATTCAAACATTCAACATTCAAAGATGGGGGGGGGGTGGCTACAGAAATCATTTGTTGCCTCAGCTGGTAAATACAGTAGCAAATGTACCAGGTCATAAATTGGCTAACGTATTGGAGAGACAATCCAAAGTGTTCAAAGAAGAGTTGGGTCCACTACTGGAGAGAGAGCTCCAGAAGCTGGTGGAAGACAAGATCATTGAACCAATGCAGTTTGCAGAGTGGGCAGCTCCCATTGTTCCAGTCAGAAAACTGATGGTTCTACCCCAATTTGTAGGGATTATAAATTCGCAGTAAATCCAGCTCTAGTGTGGAGCAGTATCCAATTCCCAAGGTAGAAGATTTATTTGCTCAGTCGGCAGGAGGAAAGAATTTCCCAACTGGACATGACCCATGCGCATCAGAAGATAATACTGTACAAAAATTCCAATAAGTACGTTACAATCAACATGCACAAGGGATTATGTACTTACAACAGGCCACCATTTGGAGTTGCTTCAAGTCCAGCGATCTTCCAGCACACAATAGAAGGGATTCTGCAAGACATCACACGCGTCACAGTTTATCTGGATTGCATTCTAGTCTCAGGGGCTAATGAACATCTGCAGAACTTGGATGAGGTACTAAGTAGGATAGAAAAGAGTGGACTGAGGCAAAGAAGGAGCAAGTGCGAGTCCTTGGGAGAAGTAGAGATATTTTTAGGTCACAAAATTAATGCCATAGGATTACAGTCGAAAGACAGGTCCTATATTATGTTTGAGACAGCTGGCATTGTAGCCGTGAAATCAGCTAACATTATGCTCCATGTAATGTTTGCGATATCCAGTTATTTGTTAAACGCTAACGCATTGCAATGTTATAAACTACCACCTAATGGACCACCATGCATCGCCATTCAGCCCGTGTCCTGTCAGCTAAATGTAGCCTCATGTCACTCATAATTATTCACATGTTCATGCTTTTAATAAATCTTTTTATCCTGACACCGTATCAGTGAATTTAAACTAATGCCTGCATTCAGAGTATAAGGGGTGTGTGTGCGTTCAGGAGTGCACCTTAGCACTTATTAGTCATGGGCAGACAGTGTTTGAACTAAAATCAATCTCTCTCTCTCTCTCTCTCTCTCTCTCTCTCTCTCTCTCTCTCTCTCAGTATCAGCCAGAGGAGGATGCCCTCCAGGAGTTTTGAATTTTATAGTTTTTTTTTTTTTTTTTAATTCTCTGGGTTTTTAAAAAAAAATAAAAAAATCACACCATGGTACTGAGCATGTGTACTTTTGGTGGTATCGGTACCAACGACTAGATTTTTGGTATCATGACATCCCTAATATGTAAGGAAATAGGATGAACTCTGCATACAGGGAAGCTTAGTTTTATGGGGGACTCGCGTAGTGGTTCCACCTCCGCGGCGTGCGGCTCTTCTAAGACATCTACACGAAACCCATCCGGGAATTACCAGGATGAAAGGCCTGGTGCGTAGCTATATGTGGTTGCCACACTTGGATGCAGAGGTGGAAGCATTGGTCAAATCGTGTGCAGTCTGTCAGGAAAACAGAAACGCTCCGGCAAACGCGCCACTGCATGCGTGAGAGATACCAGAGCAACCATGGAGAAGGATTCACATTGATTACGGTGCACCGTGGATGGGTAGAATGTTCTTGATCGTGGTAGAAGCATTCTCAAAATGGATAGAGGCTTATCTGTTAATCAAGTCTACATCCACAGTTACCATTCAGTGCTTAAGACAAACCTTTAGCCAACACAGGATACCAGAAGTAGTGATGTCAGACCATAGCAGTTTTTTTGTTTTTTTTACCAGTGCTGAATTCCAAGAGTTTATGGAAAGAAACGGAATTAAACACAAGCACAGCACCCTACCATGCATCTTCCAGTGGTCTGGCTGAAAGGGCCGTTCAAACATTCAAAACCCTGATGAAAAGAGTGCTGGAGAGTCCATTGAAAAAGCTAGCCAGAGTGCTGTTCAGTTACCGAACGACGCCACAGTCGACCACTGGCAAATCAGCCGCTAATCAGCTGTGTGGAAGGAAACTGGTCTACACAGGGTCTCATTGAGATACAAATAATTGAGAAAAATGGTACCATGACCAACATGCAAAGGAAGGATATCTTGTGGTGGGTGACCCAGTGTATACTAGGAACTTCAGCTCTGGACCTACTTTTATTCCAGGAACAGTTCAGAAAAAGACTGGTCCTGTATGGTGCACAGTAGCATTGGGAAGTGGGCAAGTAGTGCACTGACATATTGACCAGGTGAGAGATGGGCACAATGCAACATCCGTAGCACCAGAGTTGTAAGACACTTCACAGCCAGATGTTGCCATTCCAGCGCATTCTACAAAAGACTCAGGTTCTTCATTCTCTGAGGAAAGTCACAAACAAAAACTGGGAGGAACTTCTGAAGTGGCTGTGTCAGAAACTTTCCTTGGGATGGAAAACCCTGAGTTGAGAAGGTCTACACGTACTAAATCTCCAAGCTATCTGAAAGATTATAATTAGTGTAGTGGTGAGTTCCCCAAACGCAGGGCAAGAATGAACCCAGGAACTGAACTGAATCTCAAGAGAAAGTGGGGCATGCAATAAGACAATGGCCCAAAAGAAATAATGGTTAAAGAACAATAAAGTTATTGGTTTGAATGGCCAAAACTGATGTCCAAGCCCATGTGCAGGACTAATCAACAGTTACTGGAAATGATTAGTTGCAGTTATTGCTGCACAAGGGGGTCAGATCAGATACTGAAGGCAAAAGGTTCACATACTTTTGCCACTCCCAGATATGTAATATTGGATTATTTTCTGCAATAAATAAATGACCAAGTATAACATGTCACGTTTGTTTAAATTGGTTCTCTTTGAGTAGTTTTAGGACTTGTCTGAAAATCTTGTTATTTATGTAGAAATATAGAAAACTCTAAAGGGTTCACAAACTTTCAAGCACCACTGTAGCTGTGATGTGCAGCAAAAGGTTGTTGAGCTTCACAAAATGGGAAGTGTCTATAAGAAAATAGCACAAGCATCGAAAATGCTCATTTTCATCATCAGGGCAATAATTAAGAAGTTCCAGTCAACTGGAAATGTTATGAATCAACCTGGAATTGGACGCGTGTCTATATCGTCTCAACACACTGAAGAGGACGGTTCGAGTGGACAAAACATCTCCAAGGATCACAGCTGGAGAATTGCAGGAGTTAGTTGTGTCTTGGGGTCAGAAAGTCTCCAAAACTACAATATGAAGTCACCTACATCACCACAAGTTGTTGGAAGGGTTTCAAGAAAAAAGCCTCTACTCTCATCCAAAAACACACTCAGGTGTCTTCAGTTGGCCAGACACTACTGGAACTTCAAATGGGATCGGGTTCTATGGTCAGATGAAACCAGAATAGAGCTTTTTGGTAATAAACACCAGAGGTGGTTTTGAAGCACACAGATAGGTAGCCATATGGAAAAGTACCTCATGCCCACGGTTAAATATGGTGGTGGATCTTTAATGTTTTGGGAATGTTTTTCTGCCAGAGGACCTGGACATATCGTTAGGATACATGGATATTAAATAAAAACCTGACTGCCTCTGCCAGAAAGATTAAAGTGTGCCGTGGTTGGATCTTCCAGCAGGACAGTGATCCAAAACATACATCAAAATCAACGCAAAAACGGTTTACTGACCACAAAATCATCAAGTCATTTAACACTAATGATCAGTATTGAAAATATTAACATGGATATCCGAGTCTGATAATAAAATTAACTTCTACTTGCAGTCAAATTTTGTAGTGTTTAGGACATTTAACACCCTTCCGTCCAAAAGAAACCAAAAGGGGGTACAAACTTTTACACTCCACTGTATTTGGTTGAAATTGCGCTTATAGAACAACTGAACAGCAACGTTTCCATACAGGTTTTAGTGAAGTGTTTAACAATAGCAACTTGACTTGAAATGGATGATGTTTCATTAGCGTGGCCTGTGCCCAAATCCTGCACGACTGCGTATCTAGGTACACTACACACGGTCTGAACGAATGGAGTCTCTACCGCACCTAGTGCACTAGAGATAGACATTCCATACAAGGTGATTTGGGACGGAGCCAGTGCACAGAAACCGTTTCCCTGCGAGAGGCGCAGGTGGAGCTGGAGCTGTGTGACTGATTTGTGCACCTGTGACTACAGAACTACCTCAAGTCTCCACACGGAGCGCTGTTCAAGAGAAAAACACTCCTAAAGAACAAATCACTGCGCCAGCGAGACATCAACCCTTTAACTAGACGTTCATCCCAATTCCACACAAATACCGCGGAACTACTTAGGGCTGAGAGACAGTTCAAAAAGCACTGAAAATAAAGTCACTCGGTAAACAGTTGCTCTCTGCGTCACCCAGACAGCGAGGCGGATAAACTACAAGTTCCCGAGAAGCGTCAGATTTACTAAACTAACTAGTTCACCGTTTATCCGGCGCTAAATAAACTCCCACCGAGTTAACTCAGGTTAGTACTTTATACGAAAACAGCCGCAGAGCTAACAAGCTAGCAGCTTAGTGAATAAATAAGACCAAACGCGTTCACCTAGCCACCTACAGTCGGGTGTGAAGTCTACAAGTTGCTCAGTGCTGCGTTTTCTCTCCACTTCTGTAGTTCTCCGTCATTAAATGCGGTTCAGAGACGGCTTCCATTACACCAATCACCAACCCTCAGTGAGTAAACCGCTCGCCATGTACAACCTGCTACCTTTAACAGACAGACGCGGTTAGTCACGCCCATGGACGCCAGAGAGGATAATATGATTGGTTCGAACGTGCGTGGTGGGTGGAGCCACGAGAGAGCGCTCTACATAGAGTTTAAATCTATTACTTCATCCCAGTAAAATCCTCTTATACAGAGACTAAGGGTCCATATAGTAGGATTCAGTCATTATCTACATCATTTAATTCACTTGAGTGACACCTGTTTATAATAGTTTCACATAAAATCACAAATATTATAGCTTAAAAATGCAACTCATAAAATTTTTTTTTGAAAATAAATTATATATTTTGTAAATGTATAAAATAAAACTTGTGTCCTATGTGGTGGTGTAGTGGCTAGCACAAGGACAGATTTAGTGATTTGTCGGATCCTAGACAAATATAGGGATGGGGCCCTCATTTCAGTGTTTTAACATCAATATTTAAAATTTCAGCTTATGTTATTTAGCATTAACAGCAATAATCAGGCGTGTACGGGGCCTAAAAGTGGCCCTGGACTTTCTGGCCCGAGTGGACCACCACACCCCGGTCCACAATACGCCACTCATGAAGTAAGCATTCTGATGGCATTTTAGAAAAAAAACACAATTAATTAGCAAAAAGTAAAAATAAAACTTTCTTAACTATAAGTTTATGCAGCGTTTTGGGGGCCCTTGCTAGCTCGGGGCCCAAGGCAATTGCTGCATGTACGTTATCATGTTTGCCTTGCACCTCCAGTTTTGGAGGTTCAATTCCTGCCTCTGCCCTGCATCGTAGTTCTCATCCTGCTTCAGGGGGTTTCATCCGGGTACTCTGGTTTCCTCCCACAGTCCAAAGACATGCGTTGTAGGCCGATTGGTATCTCTAAACGGGAGGTGTGGCAGGGTATACAGAACATCACGAACTACAGAGGCCGTGAGGCGACAACAGGAGTCCTGAGTGCGATTCTGGCAGAAGAGCTAAATTGCTTCTTCGCTCGCTTTGAAACATCACAACAACAGCACTCATCTGCTCCAGCCCCACCTCCACCCTCATCTGGCCCCCGTACCAGTCCAGCCCTGCCTCCATCCCCTTCTGGTTCCTGCACCACTCTACTTACTGTGAGGGAACACGATGTTAGATGGATGTTTCTGACAGTGAACCCCAGGAAGGCTGCTGGCCCAGACGGTGTACCTGGTAACGTGCTCAGATCATGTGCCCACCAGCTTGCCCACATCTTTACCAGAATTTTCAATCTCTCCCTGGCCCAAGCAGTCATCCCGTCCTGCCTAAAATCAGCCACAATCATTCCAGTGACAAAGAAATCACCCACCACTAGCCTGAATGATTATCGTCCTGTAGCCCTCACTCCAGTTATCATGAAGTGCTTTGAGAGATTGGTTCTTCAGCACATCAAGGACTACCTCCCCCAGATTCGATCCTTTTCAATTTGCTTATCGTGCAAACAGATCCACAGAGGATGCTATCGCCGTAGCTGTCCACTACGTGTTGAGATATCTTGAGCAGCAACAGAGCTACGTACGGATGCTTTTTGTGGATTACAGTTCGGCTTTTAATACAATAATTCCGGACATTCTCGTCACCAAATTGGTCACCCTTGGCCTCCCCGCCTCACGTGTGCCTGGATAAAGGACTTTCTCACCAACCGGTTCCAGACAGTGAGACTCGGGCCCCACCTCTCCTCCACTCGCACGTTGAGCACAGGTTCTCCACAGGGCTGTGTGTTGAGCCCCCTCCTGTACTGTCTCTACACATATGACTGTAGACCAGTCTACAACAATGATATTATCATCAAGTTCGCTGACGACACCACAGTGGTCGGACTTATCTCAAAAGGAGAGGAGGCAGCCTACAGAGAGGACGTCCTAAACTTGGCAGCCTGGTGTTCAAAGAACAACCTGACTCTAAACACCAAGAAAACCAAGGAACTTATTGTAGACTTCAGAAAACACAACACGGAGCTGGCCCCCCTCTTCATTAATGGGGAGTGTGTAGAGAAGGTCCACACCGTCCGGTTTTCTTGGCGTCCTTATCTCTGCTAACATCTCCTGGACGGACAACATCACAGCGGTCATCAAGGAGGCTCAAACGCGGCTACCCTTCCTGAGGGTTCTCAGGAAGTACAATCTGGACTCCAATCTGCTGCTGATCTTCTACCGCTCGTCCGTCGAGAGCTTGCTGACATACTGTATCACGGTGTGGTATGGTAGCTGCACCGCAGCAGACAGGGAGAGGCTTCAGAGGGTAGTAAGAGCAGCACAGAAGATCATTGGCTGCCCTCTCCCCTCCCTGATGGATATTTACACTTCCCGTTGCCTCAGCAGAGGAAAAACCATCATTAAGGACAGTTCTCACCCTGGCTTTGATCTGTTCAATCTGTTGCCCTCAGGGAGACGTTACAGGTGCATCAAAACAAGGACTAGTAGATTTAAGAATAGTTTCTTCCAAAAGCTATTACCATGATAAACAAACACATGTACTGAGTCCACAGCATATGTATATATTGTCTCAAACTGTGCATTTCATAGTACCTCCGCCATCCGCCCCAATATCTATCTATCGTGCATATATCTTGCATATATTGTATATCTTGTTTATTTATTTTGTTTATTTATCTTGTTTATTTATCTGTGTATTATCTGTTTATTCTTCTTGTGTATTGAATGTATATGTTTGCACGGAACAAAAAGGAGTGGCTCTTAATTTCATTGTACATATGTATAGTGACAATAAAAGGCATTCATTCATTCATTCATAAAAAATGTGTGCAATTGTGCCCTGCAATGGGTTGGCACCCTGTCCTGGGTGTCCCCCCACCTTGTGCCCTGAGTCCCCTGTGAGTCTTGACTCTGTGTAGGAAAAATGGGTGGATTTATGTGTACTGCTCTAAAAAAAAAAAAAAAAAAAAAGAACCTGTTTGAATACTAGTACTTGCAAACAAGCTAAAGTGTTGTGTGAAGTGTATTAAAGAAGACAGAGCACTTGTGAATTTTAGACTTGACTGAAAAACACTTACACACAAAAAAACAAAAAACCTCAAAAGTGTAAACTCTTACACTTTTTAGTTTAAGTATCTGTCCAGTGAAGTATTTAGCAGAGCATTTATCTCCATATCAGGTGTGTTATACTATTACACTGAGCAGACTGACCTATCATAACAATCAGCATATAGTCTCATATTCCATATTCTATTATATACTAGCAGTATTATTTAACTGAAAGTCAAAACTTTTGCTACTAAAACCATGCAGTAGAACTGCTCGATAGAAATAACATTGCTCATGTGACATCCTATTAAATGTAAATATTATGTATATGTACTTTGGCTAGTTGTTTTTTTCTCCATATGGTTATAATGTTCCCAAGACTAATACATCACAGGTATTCATCATGTATACATAAGATGGACTACCATAACGAAATGAGCATAAAGTTCAAGTCATGCATAGATGTTTATAATCGAATCATTTTCCTATATGTCACAAATGACCAAATAGTCTTCAGTAATTCCAGACAGCATGGAGAAAGTTAAATAAAGTGAAGTGAAGGATATAATGGATGCCTGAAGGGTTGCATAAAACATCTCAAAACTATGACTACACAATAAATTGATGGGATTTATGTGCATTAAATTGTGTTTTTATGAAACATCTTAAGAAACAGGGGAATAATGTCGACTGAGATTGATTACTTAAAGTGAAAAACAATAAGAATCATTTTATAATAAATAAATAATGTACAATGTAAAATAGATAAATTATTTACAATAACCTGATTGCATAAGTGTGCACACCCTTAAACACATTTAAATTTTATCACAGCATTTCATCTTTTTGGATCAGAGTAGATCAGTTTGGAGCGTCTTGATTTAGCAATATTTTGCCATTCTTCCTTGCAAAAGCATTCTAACTCCGTCAGATTGGCTGGACATCTCCTGTGCACAGCCCTCTCCGGGAAACCCCACAGATTTATGATTGGATTTAGGTCTGGACTCTGGCTGGGCCATTCCAAAAGCTTGAACTTGTTTTGGTGAAGTCATCCGTTTGTTGATCTGGAGGTTTGCTTGGTCGTTAACATGCTGAAAGGTGAAATTCCTCTTCATCTTAAGTGTTGTAGCAGAAGCCTTAATGTTTTACACCAAAATTGACTGGTATTTGGAGTTATTCATTATTCCCTCCATCCTGATTAAAGCCCAGGTCCAGCTGAAGAAAAACCACTCCAAAGCTCAATGCTTCCCTGTGGGGATGGTGCTCTTTTGGTGTTGCACTGTTTTTTTTTTTTTGCCAAACATGTTTTTTGGTTATAGCTAAAAAGTTAAATTTTGGTCTTGTCAGGTATCATAACATTATTCCACATGGTTTTGGGAGATAAAAAAGGAGTAATTTTAGATGTGTAATTCACAACCTTAAACTTTTCATTCAAAACGTTGCTAAATGTTTGAGATTTTTCTTTATTCTCTCGACCATATAAACCATAATACTTAAGAGACGACAACTGAATTTATTTGTGATATTCGTCTTTGTACGGAATGAATGAACACAGGATATTCCAGGTGAAACCATCAGGGTTGAACAGCATTAATAGGCACTAGATGGGACAGTGATGTGAAGTTTAAATAGACCCTGTAATGCAGCCTGGCTGGGGTTTTAAGGTCATGTAAAAATCCACTTAAAAATGATATTATATAGAACACGGATACATTCATGGCTCATTTGTTCACATTTAATCCGCACTGAATCATTTGTCAAGTACTGAATAGAACCCATATTCTGTTCATTAAAATTTACTCCAAGTACGTGCATACCATGTGTGTAAAAAGAAAATCAGTACCATCATGCCCTTCTTTAGAGATTTTATATTGATTAGTTTCACTTGTCCATTTGCTCTTACTATGTTAATATTTACGAGGGGCATCTACACACAAATTGTGTTTTTGCTTTGTGCAGGATAATAAAATACATCAAAAAGGCACTCGGGATAAACATTGTGTACATGGACTTTTTAATAATGCTGTAAAATGATTAGCAAAAGGAGACTTCATAATCTTGCTTACAAATCAGAATATATAACTTCAAATAATAATAAACACAGGAAGACATTTCTGTAACCCATCATTCACAACAGCCTTTAAATCTGTTTGCTGGTCCATCTGTAAGAGAAAAAATATTATACATGCATACAAAAATAAATTTCCAGCCCAGCTACACATTTGAGGTTTCATGCTAACTGCAGTTCTACCTGCTTTTTATAGTTAAAGGTGTGAGTCACATTTCTTCTGTCATATTCTGCAGAGAGTATAATAAAGCACACCCTTCTTTTTCCCCCTGGTTTCACAGACAAGGCCTAAGCGTAGTCCCAGACTAAAATGTATGTTTGAGCTGTTTTAACTGAAAGCTACTTGCACGGACGGATCTTAAAACACGTCAGTGCCATTGTTTTATCTCAGGATGTGCACCAGAAATATTTTTTTCTAAGACACGTTTATAAAAGCTACTGAAATGTCCTAATTGATCAAAGATCTAATCCTGGCTTAATGAAAACCCTGTCTGTGAAACCGGGCCTTTATCTTCTAGTGAAGGAGAAGAACATTCATTGAGCCTGTAATAAACTTTTAAACAATCTTTAAATAGTAAAAAATGAAGGACACTAATGTAGTAACCGCTGAAAGTATCATGGTGAATATAGTCACAAATAAGGTCAAATATTTCACAAGACCTTGAGTAGGGATAGTTGTGACTTTCACAATATAACATCCTCTACACAACACCAGCAACGATGAACTAAACCTGTTCTGAGACCAGGAGCTATGCTGAAAGAAGAGAGAGCAGCACCTTGCACAGGAAGAACCTCTCCTCCCACTCGTCAACCCCATCATACTTACACTTCTTGCAGCATAACTGGACTCACCTCTGTGTAGCACAAGTCAAACCACTGAACAGAAAAAGGTTGGTGGGTGGACTACAAGACACAGTCACACTTTATTTATAATAATAGAGTGTTTACTCAGAGTCGTACCATCACCTCTTGGGAGAGGGTGAAGATGGCTACCTGTGTTGGAGTGGTGATGGAGAACAAGATCACTGCAGCACAAGCACCATGGCCAGAAACCCTTTTGACCTAAAAAAAAGAAAAAACATGTTTGGTAAATCATGAGGCTGTCTAACAGAAATTAAATCAATACATAAAAACATGACAAGCATTCTGACTAGGTCAGCTGATGGAGGACAACATACCCCAGCCCACTTAGCTTCCACATGACAGCCAGGAAGTCTTTCTTGGTGACCTCCAACACAGCCAAGCACTGCATGTGGAAAACAGCACCTCAGTAAGAATCTGAAAATAAAAGATCATCACCTGGGACTCACAGAGGCCAGAAATGCTGCTTATGTAGAAAGTTTAAAAGCAACTCAACATCCAGGTCATAAACACACACTCAGCAGGAATATAGATTTATAATCTGCGGCTTTAAACACCGTTTAGGGGAAGGTGCACTTCCTAAACATGACCACACGATGGCAGTCAAGATGCATCCAGAACACCACGCAGCGCTGCTATTTTATTTATTTTATTAATCACCCTTTCTTCTTCTTCTTCTTCTTCTTCTTCTTCTTCTTCTTCTTATTATTATTATTATTATTATAATTATTATTGTAGTATTCATATTAGCATAAGATTAGGAAATAATTTCTAAAAACTCAGTCACACCTTCATGCTACCTCTGTGCATGATGTCAATGGTGCACTGCTCCTCTTTCTCCATAGATACTTACAGGGACCCTCGACTTTAAGCCTTTTTATTGCAAAAGCAGCTGCTACAATAATAATTATGTGTAGATGGAAAAAAAGTATTAGGCTAAGCAAATGTTCTGAGTTTTTTTCTAGCAGTTTTTGACTTTTTATTTCAATTTATTTGTGTAGCGCTTTTTACAATAGACATTGTCTCAAAGCAGCTTTACAGAAATATCAACACGGTATACAGATATTAAAGGTGCGAATTTATCCCAACTGAGCAAGCCACTGAGTGGCGACGGTGGCAAGGAAAAACTCCCTAAGATGTTTTAAGAGGAAGAAACCTTGAGAGGAACCCGACTCAGAAGGGAACCCGTCCTCATCTGGGTAACAACAGATAGTGTGAAAAAGTTCATTATGGATTTATATGAAGTCTGTATGGCCTTAGGAGCAGCCGTAGTCCCAGCAGTCTGGAATTAGAGAAGATTTGAGCTCCATCCAGAGGCAGAAAGGATCAGGATCTCTAGTATCTCCATAAATTCGTGGGGGGCTCGGCGAAAGGAGAGAGGGAGAAAAAAGATAATTATGACTGCGAATTAGTAGAACAGAATCTAGTCAGGGTAGGCTTGAGTAAACAAATACGTTTTAAGCTTAGACTTAAACACTGAGACTGTGTCTGAGTCCCGAACACTAATAGGAAGACTGTTCCATAACTGTGGGGCTCTATAAGAGAAAGCTCTTCCCCCTGCTGTAGCCTTCACTATTCGAGGTACCGTCAGATAGCCTGTATCTTTTGATCTAAGTAGGCGTGGCGGATCATATAAAACCAAAAGGTCGCTTAGATATTGTGGCACGAGACCATTTAGTGCTTTATAGGTCAATAAAAGTATTTTATAAATCAGTGTGAGATTTCACTGGGAGCCAATGCAGTATTGATAATATCGGTGTGATATGGTCGTATCTTCTAGTTCTAGTTAGGACTCTAGTAGCTGCATTCTGGACTAATTGGAGTTTATTTATATTCCTACTGGAACATCCAGACAGTATGGCATTACAGTAATCTAATCTAGAGGTGACGAATGCATGAACTAGTATTTCCGCATCATGTAGTGACAATATGTTTCTTATTTTAGAAATATTTCTGAGATGAAAGAAGACTATCCTAGTAATATTATCTACATGAGCATCAAATGATAGACTGGAGTCAATAATCACTCCAAGGTCTTTAACTGCTGCACATGATGAAACAGAAAGACCATCCAGAGTAACCATGTGATCAGAAAGAATACTTCTAGCTACACGTGGGCCTAATAAAAGTATTTCTGTTTTATCAGAATTAAGTAGAAGGAAGTTAATTAACATCCAATGTCTAATGTCCTTTACACAATCCTCAACTTTACTAAGCTTCTGTCTGTCCTCTGGCTTCGCTGAAACATACAGCTGTGTATCATCAGCATAACAGTGGAAGCTAATTCCATGTTTACGAATAATTTGACCAAGGGGTAGCATATATAAAGTAAAGAGCAGTGGGCCTAAAACAGACATGTACATGTATTTCATCAACACTGCTACGAGCTTATTTTTTCCCATAACAATAATATAGCCTTATTCTCTGTTTACTCAGAAAGACTATAACTTTATTCTCAGTTCCTCTCCTTAACTTCAGTCACTTCCTCACTGAAACCTATAATCAGAATAACTCCAAAGCTCAGGACCCAAGTCTCTACTCTAAATCATGTGTCTAGAACACAGGCTCTGAACTCTTATCTAACACATTTAGTGTTTTATCTGCTCTAAAGCACCCACCTCAGCTCGTGCAGGCCGCTTAATTAGCTGATGACTTGAATCAGGTGAGTTTGGTGCAGGTTCTAATTGAACATCCTCAGGAGTGTAAAGAAGCCTCTCTCTAATATCTTTCTTACCGGTTCAACTCCAACTTCATCACCACCCCAAGAAAGCACTGCATGTTAGTAGTGTTCTGGGTCAGTATCTAAACTGATCGTCTATTCACACACACTAGCACTAATACACTTCACATCCAGTATTTCCTTCTCTAATGTAGTGGGTTCATAATAAAACTGCCATATTTAATCATGAGCACCAAAAGTCATGTTTATTCTCATCACTGCTCCTGTGTAGCTTAATATGTTCTGTAGGAGGCCTCGACTATTTCACTCAAGAATATCCACAAATAGGGAAGAAGATTACAGAGATAAATGTAATGTATTCACTGTTACATTAAAACAACGATTATCAAGGGAGAGAAAGAAAGAGAGTTCTAGACCTCTGACCTGTACATGACGTCATCAAAGATCTTATGGATCACTGCTCCAATTTAACTGTGTGTTAGGGATGCACCGATGCCGATACCAGTACTCAGGTGTCGGCCCGATACTGTGTTCATGTACTCGTGCTTGTAAAACTACCCCGAAACAACCGCACCGACACCACTTTATGACAACGTGACATAGCCTAACCTCTCGTCACTTGAGCAGGTAGTCGGAAGAGGAGCAATGTCAGCAAATCGTCACACACACGTAATGCGACACCGCTAGCTTTAGCCTCAGAGTCACCGACACTGACTTTCTTCAGTTTACTTTCTGTCTATTTCTTGAGAAATAGGAGAGAGAAGCTCGAATTTGCAGTAAATGTCCAATATAAACCCAACTTTACCTCAGTTGAGCAGTTTATACATTAAAAACATTACAGAAATATAAAGTTATTTTAGCTGCTAAATGACTTAGCCACTTTTACACTCACTGTTGTTTATTTTAGTTGCTATAAGCAGGGAGCAAACAATGGATTTTAGGATGAAGTAAGGTTATACTTAAATAGTGCCGCTAAAACAGAATAACAAATCTCTCCTCATGAGTTAAATAGTGCACTACATAGGGTGTAGACTGTCATTATTTCATCCCTAATGTAGTGCACTTAAACCGGAAATGACATCAATTTGGGATTCGGCCGCACAGCTTCCGTTTAACTTACCTCGGGTTTAAAAACAGAACGGAGTTTTAATTCCTCAAACACAGACAAAATAACCAGCTTTTACGTTTAAACTGGATCAAATCTAACTGTAAAACTGTCAGAAATAATTTAATCTGGAGATGATTAGTTCGGTGTAATAACTCAACCGCTGCAGCTTTTTCTTCTTCTGTGATTTCTACTGGTCGGAGACGCAGCTGTTAGGCGCGTTACCGCCACCGTGTGGACTGGAGGATATAGTTCCAGGTTGGAGGAAGTCTATCCTAACAAACTTACACCAATAATTTCCACTCATGATTTTATTAGATCCTATTTATTATTCCAGTGGAGTTTATGACTTCTTCATGAATGCCAGCAGTGAGTCGTTCACTGTCTCTTACCCAGATATACTGAGTGAACTACTGAGTCACCACAAGCTCAATCTCTAAATGTTTAACAGCAAAAAGCTTTCAATTCTGGTGACTTTGGGAGTATTTACTTATTTATATGATCATATAATGTAACAAACATTAACATAAGCATGTGCTGCACAACATTTCATTAGTTTAATTTTACATTTTAATTTACTGTAAAGCGCTTTGCTAAATTTTGCTACGTAAACTTTTTTAGGTATTAAAACTGGTTACTGTTTGATTGATGACAAACTCCATATTT
>NW_026521087.1:5142737-5157737 GCF_001660625.3 Ictalurus punctatus
TTGTACCTCAGTGTCTCCAGTGTACAGTGTGTGTGTGTGTGTGTGTGTGTGTGTGTGTGTGAGAGAGAGAGAGAGAGAGAGAGAGAGAGAGTGTGTGAGTGTACCTCAGTATCTCCAGTGTACAGTGTGTGTGTGTGTGTGTGTGTGTGTGAGTGTGTGTGTACCTCAGTATCTCCAGTGTACAGTGTGGATTCTCCAGTCCAGCAGAGAGCAGCTTCACTCCTGAATCCTGCAGGTTATTGTGACTCAGGTTCAGTTCTCTCAGTCTGGAGGAGTTTGATCTGAGAACTGAGGACAGAACTCTACAGCTTTCCTCTGTCAGATCACATCCACACAGCCTGGAAGAGAAATGATGATATATCAGAACACTGACCTCAAACACACACACAGCCATAACACACTTACTCTTTACCATGTAACAGAAATGTGAGTGTGTTTCTTTCACACACACAAATCAGAGGACAGGACACCACATCAGCATCATTATTATTATTATTATTATTATTATTATTATTATTATTATTATTATTATTGAAATGAAAACAGAAGGGTTTTTGTTTGAATAATGGAAAACATTTTTAAGGGAAGTACATGTAAAAAAAAGTCTGTGTGTGTGAGAGAGAGAGAAAGTGAGAGAGAGAGTGTTTGTATGTGTGAGAGAGAGTAGGTGTGTGTGTGAGTGAGTGTGTGTGTGTCTGTGTGTGTCTGTGTGAGTGTGTCTGTGTGTGTCTGTGTGAGTGAGTGTGTGTGTACCTCAGTATCTCCAGAGTACAGTGTGTGTGTGTGTGTGTGTGTGTGTACCTCAGTATCTCCAGTGCTCCAGTGTACAGCGTGTGTGTGTGTGTGTGTGTGTGTGTGTGTGTGTGTGTGTGTGTGTGTACTTCAGTATCTCCAGTGTACAGTGTGTGTGTGTGTGTGTGTACTTCAGTATCTCCAGTGTACAGTGTGTGTGTGTGTGTGAGTGTGTGTGTGTGTGTGTGTGTACCTCAGTATCTCCAGTGTACAGTGTGTGTGTGTGTGTGAGTGTGTGAGTGAGTGTGTGTGTGTGAGTGTACCTCAGTATCTCCAGTGTACAGTGTGGATTCTCCAGTCCAGCAGAGAGCAGCTTCACTCCTGAATCCTGCAGGTTATTGACACTCAGGTCCAGTTCTCTCAGTCTGGAGGAGTTTGATCTGAGAACTGAGGACAGAACTCTACAGCTTTCCTCTGTCAGTTTACACACACACAGCCTGGAAGAGAAATGATGAAATATCAGAACACTGACCTCAAACACACACACAGCCATAACACACTTACTCTTTACCATGTAACAGAAATGTGAGTGTGTTTCTCTCACACACAGAAATCAGAGGACAGGACACCACATCAGCATTATTATTATTATTATTATTATTATTATTATTATTATTATTAATATTATTATTATTATTATTATTATTATTATTATTATTGAAATGAAAACAGAAGGGTTTTTGTTTGAATAATGGAAACCATTTTTAAGGGAAGTACATGTAAAAAAAAAAGTCTGTGTGTGAGTGAGAGTGTGTTAGTGTGTGAGTGTGTGTGAGAGAGAGTGTGTGTGTGAATGAGAGCGTGTTTGTGTGTGTGAGAGAGTGTGTGTGTGTGTGTGTGTGTGTGTGTGGAGTAAGTTGACGAGTTAGTTTGCTAACTGGAAATCCGTCTCACACAGTGCATGCATTATGTATTTGTTTGTTTGTTTGTTTGTTTGTTTGTTTATGGTAAATATTCACACATTTTTTGTTAGGGATTAAAGTTATAAACAGGACGTATCCCTTGATCTGCACAGAGGGATTATTATGATGGTTTTGCTAACTGGAAATCCGTCCTCGAGGACAATCCTCTTTCATCCTGTAAACTAATCCCACACCAGATCCAATCTAAAGAGAAAGTCTGATCGGTCCAAACCAAACAAGGTCGGTGTGAAAGTGAAAAAGCACAGAAGAGTTTTAATCAAGTTCTATTGTAAGTGTGTAGTGAGCTAGAAGACGTCTATGTGTTACTGAACATCAGGTGTTTTTCTGCATCTCTGTATGTCCTGTGTAAACGGAGTTAGAAGAACCGTGTGTTTTGTCTAAAGCAGCTTTACTCTGGCAATAAATGAGCAATTAGACATTCACCAGAACTGTGTTTCCAATCAAAGCCCTTTCGCTTCAATACCAGTGTCACAATAACAGATCAGACTTCCAGGATGAAGTGTACCAGGCTGGGACTAAAGCCAGAAGGTCATTAAGGTATAAGGGGGAAATCTGGGACGGGGTAAAAATCCTGTCCTGATGAAACCTTTCAGAAAATTCAACGCAAGGCGCATGCGCTGCAAAAAATGACCTTGTCCCAATAAAACCTTTAAGAAAATCCAACTAACAACGCATGCATGACAAATGTAATGTATCATATAGATATGAATAATTCATTAAGGCGATGGAGATTGGTTTGTTTTTAGAAAGAAGAGGTTAATGCCCCGTCTAGGGATAATTTTACTGCTTCAGAAAAATATATAAAGACATGTGTAGGTGTGTATAATTCAGACTTTCTGCAGACTGTCTCACTTTGTTGCTTCAATAAAGTTTGGTGACCTTTGGCATCTACAAACCCTCTGTCTCTGAAGTGTTTAACTTAGGTTGGAAAGATTGTTTTCCACGACACTCTCACGTGTCCCTCAGTGCAGATTGGGCGGTGTGATACGCTGATACACATCATAGGACCAGAAAATAGAATAATCAGTCATGTCTATTGATAGATATTTTCCTATATCCTCTATATCACCAGTGTCACATGCTGTATTCATATTGTTCCCATGGTGACAGTGTTCTGTTTTTCTTCTTCTCGTTGGTGAAGTTCTGTTCAATGTCACTTTCAAATGAAAGGAGAAAAGAAAAAGTGCCTTTCACTGGTGTTTAGATCACAAAATGATCAGAAAGCAGTGATGAATACATGCAGTTATTCTGTAGAGATCATTTCTTCATCAGTTTTAGAGAAAAGGTAATAAATGGTGATGGAAGGTTTTGTCCACATGGCCCCGCCCTCAGTGCAGACGTAACGTGTTGGTGTAAAAAGTGAAACTCTTCTGGAACAGTACCAGAGGTTTGTTTAAAGATGATTAGAGTAATTATTAACCAGCATTAATCCAAACAGTGCAGTTCAGTGTTACATTAAAATAATAAACCATGCAGTGATACATTTATAAATAAAAATACTCACTCAGCTCTTCTGGAGGCTTTGACCACTGGCAGCAGCTTCAGAAGACATTCCTCTGATGGGTCATATTTACTCAAATTAAACACATCCAGCTCCTGATCTGAGTTCAGTAACACAAACACCAGAGCTGACCACTGAGCAGGAGAGAGTCTGGTTCCACTGAGACGACTGTTTCCTCCTCTGTTCAGGTAAGTCTGTACTTCCTGCACTAGAGAATGATCATTCAGTTCATTCAGACAGTGGAACAGATTGATGGATTTCTCTGGAGATGGATTCTCCCTGATCTTCTCCTTGATGTACTTGACTGTTTCCTGTTTGCTGTGAGAGCTGCTTCCTGTCTGGGGCATTAAACCTCGTAAGAGAGTCTGATTGGACTCCAGTGAGAGACCCAGAAGGAAGCGGAGGAACAGGTCCAGGTGTCCGTTCTCACTCTGTAAGGCCTTGTTCACTGCAGTCCTGAGGAGATCAGACATGTCTGACTTTCTGAAGAAATTAGAACGTCCAGTGCTTTGCTCCACTAACACATTTGTCTTTCTAAAAATAAAGCAGAAAAATGCATATAAAGCAGCCAGAAACTCCTGAACACTCAGATGTACAAAGCTGAACACCTTCCCCAGGTGAAGCCCAAACTCCTCTCTGAAGATTTGGGTACACACTCCTGAGTACACTGACACTTCTCTCACATCAATGCCACACTCTCTCAGGTCTTCCTCATAGAAGATCAGGTTTCCTTTCTCCAGCTGTTGGAAAGCCAGTTTTCCCAGTGCCAGGATACTCTCTCTGGTCTGCTGAGGATCAGGGTCACATTTCTGATGGTACTTTTGGTCCTTGTGTTTGATCTGAAAGATCAGGAAGTGTGTGAACATTTGAGTCAGAGTCTTGGGGATCTCTCCACTCTCTGCTTCACCCAACATTCTCTCTAGAACAGTGGCTGAGATCCAGCAGAAGACTGGGATGTGGCACATGATGTAGAGGCTTCTTGAAGACTTCATGTGTGAGATGATTTTATTGCCCAGGCTCTGATCACTGATCCTCTTCCTGAAGTACTCCTCTTTCTGAGGATCACTGAACCCTCGTACCTCTGTTACCTGGTCCACACACTCAGGAGGGATCTGATTGGCTGCTCCTGGTCGAGAGGTGATCCAGAGGAGAGCAGCGGGAAACAGATTCCCCTTGATGAGGTTCGTCAGCAGCACATCCACTGAGGCTGACTCTGTCACATCACACAATCTCTCATTCTTCTGGAAATTTAGAGGAAGTCGACACTCATCCAGACCATCAAAGATCAACACCACTTTGTAGGAGTCACAGTCTATTACTTCTAGTTTTCTCATTTCAGGGAAAAAGTGATGAAGAAGATCCATCAGACTGAGATGTTTCTGCTTCATCAGATTCAGCTCTCTAAAGGGAAGTGGAAACATGAAGGTGACGTCCTGATTTGCTTTTCCTTCAGTCCAGTCCAGAATGACCTTCTGCACAGAGACTGTTTTTCCAATTCCAGCAACCCCTTTCGTCAGCACACTTCTGATGGACTCGTCTTTAAAGAGATCATTACATTTGATGGGTGTCTCCTGTGCTGCTGGTCTCCTGGGCGCTGTCTCAATCTGTCTCACCTCATGTTCATTATTGACGTCTCCACTCCAACCCTCTGTGATGTAGAGCTCTGTGTAGATCTCATTCAGAAGTGCTGAGCTTCCATGCTGTGAGATTCCTTCATTAATTCTTTTAAACTTCTCTCTCAGGCTGGATTTCAGCTTTGTCTGATACACAGAGGCGAGTTCTAATAAACAAAGTAATAAGATGTTTTAATGTAAAATCACTGAACACAGGATTAAATGTCAAATTCAAATGCTGCTGTTCATTCCTGATTCATGTAGTAAATATTCCTGAAGGAACAGGACCATTGTACAGAGTCACCACAAGCTGGACCACGAACAGAACAGAAAAGCAGCAGATATACATGATACTAAACTCGAACTTCAAACTAAAAGTGTTCCTATCTAAAACTATTTCCTCTCTCTAAAGTGAACCTGATGGAATAAAGCCATGACTCAGAGCTCTTACTGTTGTGCAGTGTGTTAGCGAGATCTGTGTGGTTCATGTTCTTCAGGACGTGCAGTGTGATCTTCAGCGCTCCGTCTCTGACACTGTGCAGATCCTCCTCATCCTGCACCTCCCTCTCAGTGCATGCTGGGTAATCTGGACTCAGGAGCTTCCTAAACCTCTTCAGCTCAATCTTTATCAGAGTGATGACTTTGTGTTCCAGCTCCTGGTTAGAAACACACAGGAACACATCTAAATATTATAATGTTACACACTGAGAGATGCTTTTATTTTATCAAAAGAATAAAAGTCTCTTTCTATTCCCACAGTTACAGCTGAAATTCTGCCTGATTACCCATAATGCTGCTGCACATCAATAAATCTGTAAATTGTCATGATCTTAAATAAAAAAAACCTGCACCCTGCTCACACACAAGTTACACACATTAAAAAGACACACACCTTGAATATGGAGTCCAACTGATTTCTGCTGAGGTTTGATTTCTTCTGTTGTGGTCTGTGAAGAAATAAAACACATGATGTGATATAGACTATATGTATTCATAGCTGCAGAACACACACTAATACATACAGAGACAGATATTTAACACCATCCTCTTAACACAATACACTGATTTCAGGATTTCTCACTGACACTAACATGTTTATGAATAAAATAGTGATCTAGTCATTAATGTCCCAGGTGTAAATGTTGTTGTGTAGCACCACAGACCCTCCAGCTCAGGGACTGCAGGCTGAACTGAACTCTTAAAGCAGTTTTCCTCACTGCCAGTCCAAGAGCTTCAGCACTGCACAGTTTAGTGTTTTACTGCTTCAACACCTGATAAAGATCATGAAGGGCTTCAGAATGAGACCAGTGAGTTTGATCAGGTGGAACACTGCTGTAAAACACCTCACTGTACTGACCTCACATCAGGAGAACTGGCTCCGTCTCTGAAGTGATTTGGATGATCCATTGACTCGTCACTCTTCATGGACACACAGCTGGGTTCTGGTGAGTCTGATCTCTTTCCCTCCATCATTCTAGAATTAAACAGAAATATCAGCAATAATTAATACTCTGCTGTCTCAGCACTGTTACACAATGTGTTCATCATTAAACACCAATAATTCCATCTTTTTAATTCAGCTCCAGTCTGCACACTTATTCAAACAGGAGACACGCCTCATACCTCAGGAATTACACTGATGTCAGGAGTCCCAGTCACAGATAACTGACTCAGCTGGGTCTTAAAGCCTGTAGAGTTCACTGACTCAAAGCTACGCTGCTCTTCTCCTCCACATTACACAGTCCTTTTTACTCTTCTCTCAGTGAATGATTTCTCTAAACTGTTCTTAGATCAGATCAGTGATATATTCACTGCTATTAAACACCTTAAACCAAAGTCTAGTTCCTCTGTACACTAGTGAGTGTTTAGAGATACAGATCTGTTCCATGAGACGGTGTGTGTTTATTGCTGGAGAATGGAAAAGTAACTCACCTCTCGTCTCTCTTTAAGTCCTGTTTTCCAGACACACTCATGTTGGAGGTCATGTCTCCTTCTCCAGGTTACAGCAGGACACACGTTTACTTCACTCCAACATCGGTGTGTTAAATCAAACCCTGTATCAGCACAGAGTTCACTTACAGGAAATAGTCACGGTATCAAGTCATAAAACAACCTGTGTACATTCAAACTTCAGTACAAACCCACAGAACTCTTCTGCATCTAGTGTACATATAGTGTTTATATATTATAGCTTTAGATGTAGATACTCACTGTGTTTTTACTCCTGAAATGGTGTGTTTTCCCCTGCACACAAAATGGAGACTGACTTTTACTTTCACTTCCTAACCGTTTATTCTGCAGAGGGGGAGGGGCAGTGAGGTAGGATATGGTTTGTTTTCAGACAGCTTTCTGATTCATCGAGCACAGGCCTGTAAATACTGAAAGTATAAGCCTGAAAACGCTGCAAATACAGAGAACAGAATTAAAAGTCTGGTAAAATCTACATCACACACATTATCATTTCATTACCTTCATTTATTATCTCGTGACTTCATTCAGCTGTGCACAAACAACTGTCAGAGCTCTATACAAATATATAAACTAAAATAAAATAACAGGAACTAGAAACACTCAGCAGATCATTAGATAAAGAAGCAGAACTCATACGCTGAGTAAGTTTACTGAAATATCTGCAGGAGTGTATTTTTTCTGGTTTTCCCTTAATGAGAGCGAGTATCCTGATATTAGTGAGGATTGGTGTGTAAGTAGTTTTTGTGTGAATAATGAATGTTACTCAGAATAAAAGTGATGATGGAGAGTAAGTTAAACACATTGGTCAGACGAGTAACTAACCCAGTGTTTCCCAATCGAGGTTCTGTCTGATGAGAGCAGGGGTGCGTGTAAAAATCCTTCAGACATTTTCTAAAATGATCAAATGTGTAGAAAACATTTAATATAGATGAGAAATATCTGATGTCTGAAATAATAACACAGACACAGAAATAATAAGACAGACACACACACACACACACACACACACACACACACACACACACACACACACACACACAACAATAATAATAATAAACTAGACCAGTACATTTCCTGAAGAAAATGTGTGCTGCTTGCCATGGCAAAATTCTGATCAGGCACCAATACTTTCGATAGCCGGAAGTGTAGAGTGCCAATACTTTTGACAGCCAGAAGAGTGGGGTGCCAATACTTTTGACAGCTGACGGCGTAGGGTGCCAATACTTTTGAGAGCTGGACTTCAATTCTTTTGAGAGCTGGAGGCATAGGGCGCCAATACTTCTGAGAGCCGGCCGTGTAGTGCAGCTATACTTTTTAGAGCTGGCCGTGTAGGGCGGAAATACTTTGGAGAGCCAGCCATGAGGGGTGAAAATACTTCTGAGAGCCGGACAGATTGGTTGCCAATACTTTTTAGAGCCAGGCGTGTATGGAGGCAATTCTTTTAGAGCTGGCGGTGTAGAGCGCCAATTCTTTCACAACTCAATGCAAGTCTATGGGAAATTCTCCGACTTTGAGCTTCTGTACCGGGAATGCCGACATTCCGATCGCTTCCATAATACATAGCACACCTCTCCTCAATAAGCCGATCGATTCGACACCTCAACCGTCGATCTCCGACAAACGGTGCGGGACTAGTTTCGCACCGAAAAAAAAAGTGGAAGAAGAAGAATAATTATAATAAGTTTGCCAAATAACAATAGTAGTGCTTTTCAAGGACCATTAATTATAATAATAATAATAATAATAATAATAATAATAATAATAATACTAAGTAGGCCGAAGAACAATAGTAGTGCTTTTCAAGCACCATTAATTATAATAATAACTAGACTGGTACATTTCCTGAAGAAAATGTGGATGGTGCTCGCCATGGCAAAACAGGAATGGGACGAAAATACTTTCAAGAGCCGATGGCGAAGGGCGCCAATACTTTTGAGAGCCGGACAGATAGGGTGCAAGCACTGTTGGAGCTGGCCGTGTAGTGTGCCAATACCTTTTAGAGCTGACTATCAAGGGTTCCAGTACTTTTGAGAGGCGGCCAGATAGGGTGCCAATACTTCTGAGAGCTGAACAGATTGTGCGCCAATACATTTTAGAGCCAAATGTGTACGGAGGCAATTCTTTTAGAGCTTTCTGTTTAGAGGGCCAATACTTTCGAAACTCAATGCAATCTATGGGGAATTTTCTGACTTTGAGCTTCCGTAGTGGGAATTCCGGCATTCCGATCGCTTATAAAAGTCATAGCACACCTCTGCTCAATAAGCCGATCGATTCAACACCTCACCTGTCGATCTCCGACAAACGGTGCGGGACTAGTTACGCGCCGGAAAAAAAGTGTAATAATAATAATAATAATAATAATAATAATAATAATAAGTATGCAAGAGAACAATAGTAGCGCTTTTCAAGCACCACTAATAAAACACTTACTGTTACGATAGACAGCCACCTCCTCTTTGAAGTATTCCTCATAATAAAAATAAAACTTTAGCGGTGCTAAAATGAGAAGCCGCAGGTTCGTTTAAATCACACAGCGCAAACACTGGTACACAGCCGAGATCTTAGAGACTTGTGTAACTCACTCCACTTTTAAACATAGAGTCTACCTATTGCTGGGGGTATCGTAAAGCCATTAACACCCCCAGACACCAACTCATTATCATAAACATACTGATAGGATTACACCACGACCCCCGGTCATAAAATAAGTGTCTCCACACAAAGCTCTTGCTCAGGAAAAACACAAAGATCATAAATTAGACTACCTACAAACTGTTGCTCAGGAAAACACAAAGATCATAAATTAGACTACCTACAAACTGTTGGTCAGGAAAACACAAAGATCATAAATTAGCACACTACTTAGATTGACAGTTTGACAAAGTACTGTCTTGTGAAACACGTGTATGGGCGGGGTTTAGAGAGAGAGAGAGAGAGTGAGAGTGAGAGAGAGAGAGAGAGAGAAAGAGATGTGTGTCTGAAACATGTATGTATGGGCGGGGTTTAGAGAGAGAGATGTCTGAAACATGTATGTATGGGCGGGGTTTAGAGAGAGAGAGATGTCTGAAACATGTATGTATGGGCGGGGTTTAGAGAGAGAGAGAGAGAGGTGTGTCTGAAACATGTATTTATGGGCGGGGTTTAGAGAGAGAGAGAGAGAGAGAGAGAGAGAGAGGTGTCTGTAACATGTATGTATGGGCGGGGTTTAGAGAGAGAGAGAGAGAGAGAGAGAGTGAGAGAGGTGTCTGTAACATGTATGTATGGGCGGGGTTTAGAGAGAGAGAGAGAGAGAGAGAGAGTGAGAGAGGTGTCTGTAACATGTATGTATGGGCGGGGTTTAGAGAGAGAGAGAGAGAGAGAGAGAGAGAGAGAGAGAAAGAGAGAGAGAGAGGTGTCTGTAACATGTATGTATGGGCGCGGTTTAGAGAGAGAGAGAGAGAGAGAGAGAGAGAGGTGATTCGGTTTTTTGTCTTCTAGTTTAAACATTACGGAGATTCTTTTAGCCAACACTTTAACATTTTTAGCTCGTAAGGATCTTTGTTTAGAAGTCATATAATATGTGCGATTCTTTTTAAACAGCTCTTTTAATCATTTTTACCTCCTAAAGCTTTATGTTTAGAATGTATGTAATACACACGATTCTTTTAACAGATTCTTTATAAAAAAAATAAATAAATTAAAAAAAAAACGCTTTACCTCCTACACTTTTTATTCAAAGGTAAACCGGGCTCCTAAAAACATAATCAACAATTGTTTTCATTTATTTCACAAACAAATATTCTACTCATATATGTACACATTCAAACATCATGCTTTTCTAACAGTGTGTTTACACAAACGAAATAACGCCACACAGTAACACAAACACATCCCCATATTAACCATTGATACTCTTTTCAGACTTATTTCACCCCCCCCCCCCCCCCCAAAAAAAAAAACAAAAAAAAAAAAACAAACAGACTCATTAACATGAACACCTTTGTTGTGGGGCCACTCCCCCACACACCCCTCTCCACCACTGCCCAGACACACAGGAGCTAGACTGACCCACTGATACAATCGATAGGGTTACCCCCCCACCCCGGGCATAAATTAGGTCACTTACAGAAATGTCGGCCTGAGAAGCACAAAGGGCTATAAATCAGCACACACTACTTTGATTGACAGTTTGACAGAAAGTGTGTGTTACTCTTGTTGGAACAAAGTTACTGGTGTGACTCTAATTCTCTTTATTTTTAATGGTCTAGTAAAAGGGCAGTCTGTGCTCCGGCTCCCTATAGTGGCCTGTGTGAATCACTGCCTCTTGTCAAATTTTTATAAAATATTATCTATTAATTTATTAATATCTGTGTGTGTGTGTGTGTGTGTGTGTGTGTGTGTGTGTGTGTGTGTGTGTGTGTGTGTGTGTGTGTGTGTGTAGGACTACACAGTGTCTTTGTGTGTTAACAGGAGCTCAGCTATTCTCTCTGAATAAAGAGGAACTTCGCGCTGTCATTCCTGAAAAAGGAGCGAGGGTGTACAGACAAGTTGCCGTACAGAATGCACTGCTGGAGGTAAACACACACATACGCGCACACACACACACGCTAATGATGTGCATAAATGATGTGTTTTTTTTCTCAGGATGTCAGAAAGGCAACAGAGCTGGAGGCAGTGATGGAGAAACAGAAGATGAAGGTGGATTTCACAGAGGAGAGTGGAACTCATACGCCTCGTACTCTAGCATACTACTTATGCAAACATACTTTGCATCTTTTGATCAAAGTTGCATGGCGCGAGACCGTTCAGTGCTTTATAGGTTAATAATAGTATTTTATAATCAGTGTGAGATTTCACTGGGAGACAATGCAGTGTGGATAAGATCGGGGTGATGTGTCGTATCTTCTGGTTCTAGTTAGGACTCTAGCAGCTGCATTCTGGACTAACTGGAGTTTGTTTATGCTCCTACTGGAACATCCAGACAGTAAGGCATTACAGTAATCTAGTCTAGAGGTGACAAAAGCATGAACTACTATTTCCGCATCATGTAGTGACATTAGACAACCCCAATACCGAAAAAGTTGGGACAGTATGGAAAATGCTAATAAAACAATGAGGGTCATTTGTAAATGTACATTGACTTGTATTTAAACAAAAAACATAAAGACGAGGTATTTGATGTTTTACCTAGTCAACTGCAAAGTTTCTGGAAGATGAACATTCATTTTGAAATTGATGCTGCAACACGTTCCAAAAAAGTTGGGACAGGGGTCATTTAGGATTAATAGCGATGTGACGAGTTGAAAGAAGGCGGGGATGTGAAACAGGTGAGGTCTAATTATCGTCTAATCATATACATAAGGAGCCTTCAATAAAGGCAGAGTCCTTCAAGAGTAAGGACGGGTCGAGGCTCGCCAATCTGCCAACAGATATGTCAGCAAATAATCCAACACTTTGAGAACAACATTCCCCAAAGACAAATCGGTAGGATTTTGGTCATTTCACCTTCTACAGTGCACAATATAATTAAAAGATTCAAGGAATCCGGTCAAATCTCGGTGCGTAAAGGGCGAGGCATAAAACCACTTCTGAATGCGCGTGATCTCCGCTCCCTCAGACGTCACTGTCTTAAAAACCGTCATGAGTCTGTAATGAAGATCCTGACATGGGCTCGGGAATACTTTGGTAAACCTTAATCAGTCGACAGCATTCGCCGCTGCATCCACAGATGCAAGTTAAGGTTTACTATGTAAAGCAGAGGCCATACATTGTCCCGAAGCTCCGACCACTTCTCTGGGCTCGGTCTTATCTAAGATGGACAGTAGCACATTGGAATCTTGTTTTGTGGTCCGATGAGTCGACATTTTAAATAGTTTTTGGAAAAACAACCGTCGTGTTCTCCGAGCCAAAGAGGAAAAGGACCATCCAAGCTGTGATCAGAGTCAGATCCAAAAGCTAGCGTCTGTCATGGTATGTGGGCGTGTCAGTGTCCATGGTATGGGGCGTGTCAGTGTCCATGGTATGTGGGCGTGTCAGTGTCCATGGTATGGGGCGTGTCAGTGTCCATGGTATGGGGCGTGTCAGTGTCCATGGTATGGGGGCGTGTCAGTGTCCATGGTATGGCTACATTAATCTCTTCAGCGAATTCATCAACTTGCACACTAGATCCCGTACCTACATGTCTCTTTAAACAGATTTGTCCAGGAGTAATTGAACCACTTTTAAATATAATCAATTCTTCCCTAAGCAGTGGCTATGTACCTAAATCACTTAAATTAGCAGTTATTAAACCCTTGATTAAAAAAACCTGATCTTGACCTGTCTCAACTGTCCAGCTATAGACCAATATCAAATCTCCCCTTCATCTCGAAGATTTTAGAAAAGGTTGTAGCAAAGCAGTTATGCTCGTACTTAGATAGGAATAACATTCATGAAATGTATCAGTCAGGATTTAGACCTCATCATAGCACAGAGACAGCGTTAGTTAAAGTAGTAAATGACCTTCTACTGACCTACGATCAGGGTTGTGTCTCGCTGCTTGTGTTACTCGACCTTACTGCAGCTTTTGATACTATAGATCACACTATTCTGCTTGATAGATTAGAAAATGTTGTTGGTATTAAGGGAACAGTCCTCTCCTGGCTCAGGTCTTATCTGACCGATCGTTATCAGTTCGTAGATGTAAATGGTGATTTCTCCATGCGTACTGAGGTTACTTTTGGAGTTCCACAGGGTTCTGTTTTAGGCCCACTGCTCTTTACTTTATATATGCTACCCCTAGGTCAAATTATTCGTAAGCATGGAATTAGCTTCCACTGTTATGCTGATGATACACAGTTGTATGTTTCAGCGAAGCCAGAGGACAGACAGAAGCTTAGTAAAGTTGAGGATTGTGTAAAGGACATTAGACGTTGGATGTTAACTAACTTCCTTCTACTTAATTCTGATAAAACAGAAATACTTTTATTAGGCCCACGTGTAGCTAGAAGTAATCTTTCTGATCACATGGTTACTCTGGATGGTCTTTCTGTTTCATCATGTGCAGCAGTTAAAGACCTTGGAGTGATTATTGACTCCAGTCTATCATTTGATGCTCATGTAGATAATATTACTAGGATAGCCTTCTTTCATCTCAGAAATATTTCTAAAATAAGAAACATATTGTCACTACATGATGCAGAAATACTAGTTCATGCATTCGTCACCTCTAGATTAGATTACTGTAATGCCGTACTGTCTGGATGTTCCAGTAGGAATATAAATAAGCTCCAGTTAGTCCAGAATGCAGCTGCTAGAGTCCTAACTAGAACTAGAAGATACGACCATATCACACCGATATTATCAATACTGCATTGGCTCCCAGTGAAATCTCGCATTAATTATAAAATACTTTTATTAACCTATAAAGCACTAAACGGTCTCGCGCCACAATATCTAAGCGACCTTTTGGTTTTATATGATCCGCCACGCCTACTTAGATCAAAAGATGCAGGCTATCTGATGGTACCTCGAATAGTGAAGGCTACAGCAGGGGGAAGAGCTTTCTCTTATAGAGCCCCACAGTTATGGAACAGTCTTCCTATTAGTGTTCGGGACTCAGACACAGTCTCAGTGTTTAAGTCCAGGCTTAAAACGTATTTGTTTACTCAAGCCTACCCTGACTAGATTCTGTTCTACTACTTCGCAGTCATAATTATCTTTTTTCTCCCTCTCTCCTTTCGCCGAGCCCCACACGAATTTATGGAGATACTAGAGATCCTGATCCTTTCTGCCTCTGGATGGAGCTCAAATCTTCTTTAATTCCAGACTGCTGGGACTACGGCTGCTCTTAACGCCATACAGACTTCATATAAATCCATAATGAACTTTTTCACACTATCTGTTGTTACCCAGATGAGGATGGGTTCCCTTCTGAGTCGGGTTCCTCTCGAGGTTTCTTCCTCTTAAAACATCTTAGGGAGTTTTTCCTTGCCACTGTCGCCACTCAGTGGCTTGCTCAGTTGGGATAAATTCACACCTTTAATATCTGTATACCGTGTTGATATTTCTGTAAAGCTGCTTTGAGACAATGTCTATTGTAAAAAGCGCTATAAAATTCAAAATAAAATTTAATTGAAAAAATTTAATTGAATTGAATGTCTCTGTACATTGCTGCAGTCATCTTTCCCTCGATCCTGACTAGTCTCCCACTTCCTGCCGCTGAAAAACATCCCCACAGCAG
>NW_026521087.1:5160237-5192737 GCF_001660625.3 Ictalurus punctatus
GAGGTAGCTAATTTTGATTCCAGGCAGCCTAAACATGTAAATGGGTAGCACACTGAAGCTTTTATTGCCCAATAGGCTTATTCATGAACTTGTCAGTCAACTGCATAAGGACCCACTGGAAGAAGGCGGCCCAAACCAATTTGATCTAATTCAATATAACGGTGTAGGTAAAGATTCTAATGGATATTTTAAATATTATCAATACTGCATTGGCTCCCAGTAAAATCTCGCATTAATTATAAAATACTTTTATTAACCTATAAAGCACTAAATGGTCTTGCGCCACAATATCTAAGCGACCTTTTGGTTTTATATGATCCGCCACGCCTACTTAGATCAAAAGATGCAGGCTATCTGACGGTACCTGGAATAGTGAAGGCTACAGCAGGGGGAAGAGCTTTCTCTTATAGAGCCCCACAGTTATGGAACAGTCTTCCTATTAGTGTTCGGGACTCAGACACAGTCTCAGTGTTTAAGTCTAGGCTTAAAACATATTTGTTTACTCAAGCCTACCCTGACTAGATTCTGTTCTACTACTTCGCAGTCATAATTATCTTTTTTCTCCCTCTCTCCTTTCGCCGAGCCCCCACACGAATTTATGGAGATACTAGAGATCCAGATCCTTTCTGCCTCTGGATGGAGCTCAAATCTTCTCTAATTCCAGACTGCTGGGACTACGGCTGCTCTTAAGGCCATACAGACTTCATATAAATCCATAATGAACTTTTTCACAATATCTGTTGTTACCCAGATGAGGACGGGTTCCCTTCTGAGTCGGGTTCCTCTCAAGGTTTCTTCCTCTTAAAACATCTTAGGGAGTTTTTCCTTGCCACCGTCGCCACTCAGTGGCTTGCTCAGTTGGGATAAATTCGCACTTTTAATATCTGTATACCATGTTGATATTTCTGTAAAGCTGCTTTGAGACAATGTCTATTGTAAAAAGCGCTATACAAATAAAATTGAATTGAATTGAATTGAATTGAATTAAATGCCTGATTTGTTCCTGATTAGTTTATTATGAAGTAAATGCTGACCGGTTCATTACAAAGTAAAAGGCTAGAGGTGTAATGTAACTTATTATTAAAGCATTACTACAGATGTTATGATGTACAGTATCTGTAATATAGATGTACAGTGTTACTATCAAAGTGTTATTTAATCTTTGTTTATATCTCTTTTGTAAGCTACAGTGCAGTTATAGACATAGAATTTGACACTTTGCCAGTCTCTATCTTTAAGATATAAAGACTCAGATCTAATGCAGTTTTCACAGGCCAACTTCCCTGGGACACGACATGACATGATGAAGGTCTTCATATGTCTCTCCACTGCATGGACCTCATTTCCTTTCCGAGCCTCCTCTTTATCAGAGCAGATGTTTTACCTAAATGTAAGAATAAACATTAGTTACATAGCAAACACACACCCTTACACCCAACAGAAATTATTGTCTGGCAACTTACAGACTGGAACTTACATTTCACGTCTCAAGAATGAAAACTCTGACTGCAGTTTGTGCATATGTACCAAATAGTAACTAAGAGTACTCGGTTTTCTTGGAGAAGATGCAGTAGGGAACCTACTGAGTCCCAGGGGATGCTTATGTTGGAAATTATGGAGAGGTGTGATTGAAAGGCAGGATTAAAAGTGCCAGCAAACTACACAATTCTGATATTTATGATCCAGAAAAGGTGTAGACTGTGATGGCTGCTGTTTCTCCTGGCCATTGCTCTCAGCAGTGTCCTCCTCCATAATCTGCATATTTAATAGACATTTAGAAAATCTAAAAGAGGAATATGCAACAGAAAGCAAACATGCTGTTCAATACGACAAAAAAAATAATTATTTATTAATTAAGTTTATTATTTCAGGGTTAGAAATGGGATACTTTGGAAGACTTTGGGATAATTACGATGCATTCAGAACAAATTCACAGTAATAACACAGTTCAGGTTTAAATCAGCTATCACAAGACTCCCTCACACACACCTGAATAAAAGATGCTTTGTGGGGACTCCGTATGGTAACTATTAACAGACAAGATTATATAACAGAAAGCAAACATGCTGTTCAATACGACAAAAACAATAATTATTTCACTATAGGAATTAAGTTTGTGATTTCAGGGTTAGATATGGGATACTTTGGAAGACTTTGGGATAATTACGGTGCATTCAGACACACACACGTTTTGTAGTTCATGCTTAAACGTGGCAGTAAAATACCTGAAGCAGATCAGATGAACAATAATATCTAATTTTATTGTTAATGCACAAGCACAAAATTAGTTGTGTAACAAAAATGAATCGCAACACTGCCGGATAAGACAATGTTTATTTTTGAATAATTTTTAAATTGTGAAAACAGAGAGGGAGATACCCTGCATACCTTGCTACACCAAGGCCAGTCTCCTCCTCCGTAATTGTAGGTAATTTCATCACCTTCTTTAAAGTCTGTTAAAGCAAACAGACCAAGATGTGGGCTTCCATCCACTTCAGTCTTCTGCATTCTGCCATTTGGGTGCTTGTGGTCATCATTAAGCAGCCTACCAAAAGATCCGTCTTCTTTTGCAGCATCAATACTTAATACACAACGAGAGAAAGAGAGAAGTATTCAGTGACCGAATATTCCACATCAAATTCTACAAATATGATAGCTCTGCACAGAATTTTTATTGTTAACGGTCAGATGTAAATGTTTAAGTGGACAAATACTTTACAGCTGCAATTTTCAAGTACAATGAAAGTACACTTTGAAGAAAAACTATGCAGACATTGTCGTTTTTTATGCAGGTTAATTCTATGGATCATTTTATTAGTGGTGCTTCAAAAGCACTACTTTTGTTATTCGGCATACTAATTATAATTATTAGTGGTGCTTGAAAAGCACTAATATTGTTCCCTTGCATACTTATTATTATTATTATTATTATTATTATTATAATTATTATTATAATTATTATTACTCTCCGGCCGGCACTCAGAAGTATTGGGACCCCGCACGGCCAGCTCTCAAAAGTACTGGCGCCCTTGACAGTCGGCTCTAAAATGTATTGGCGCACTACACGGCCGGCTCTAACAATGCTGGTGCCATATCTTTTCAGCTCTGGAAAGTATTGGCAACCTACGCTGTCGGCTCTGGAAAGTATTGGCGCCCTACGCTGTCGGCTCTCGAAAGTATTGGCACCCGTCCCTGTTTCGCCAACGCAAGCACCACTCACATTTTCTTCAGGAAATATACCGTTCCAGTTACTATTATTCTTCTTCTTCCACTTTTTTTTCCCGCACGTAACTAGTCCTGCACCGTTCGTCAGAGATCGATGGGCAAGGTGTTGAATCGATCGGCTTATTGAGGAGATGTCTGCTATGACTTTTATAAGCGATCGGAATGCCGGGATTCCCAGTACGGAAGCTCAAATACGGAAAATTTCCAATAGACTTGCATTGAGTTGTGAAAGTATTGGCCCTCTAACGAGAAAGCTCTAAAAGTTTTGCCTCCGTACATGTTCGGCTCTAAACCGTATTGGCACACGATCTGTTCGGCTCTCAGAAGTATTGGCACCCTATCCGGCCGGCGCTCAAAAGTATTGGGACCCCGCACGGCCAGCTCTCAAAAGTACTGGCGCCCTTGACGGCTGGCTCTAAAAAGTATTGGCGCACTATACAGCCGGCTCTAACAATGCTGGCGCCATATCTGTCCAGCTCTCGAAAGTATTGCCGCCCTACACCGTCAGGTCTCGAAAGTATTGGGGCCCGTCCCTGTTTCGCCACTGCAAGCACCACTCACATTTTCTTCAGGAAATGTACCAGTCTAGTTATAATTATTATTCTTCTTCTTCCACTTTTTTTTTCGGCATGTAACTAGTCTCGCACCGTATGTCGGAGATCGACGGGTGAGGTGTCGAATCGATCGGCTTATTGAGGAGAGCCATCTGTCTGGCTCGCGAAAGTATTGGCGCCCTTAGCGTCCGGCACTTGAAAGTATTGCTGTCCTACGCTGTCGGCTCTCGAAAGTATTGCCGCCCTTAGCGTCCGGCACTCGAAATTATTGACACGCTACACTTTCACCTCTCGAATATATTGGTGCCCTAGAGTCCGGCATTCTAAAGTATTTGCGCCCTATTTGTCCAGCTTTAAAAGTATTGGCACCCTACATGGCCAGTACAGTGCTAACACATGCTAGCAACATGCCAGCATGATGCTAAAACACGTAAGCGAGATGCTAAAACATGCTAGCACGATGCTAAAACATGCTAGCACGAGGCTAAAACATGCTAGCACGATGCTAAAACATGCTAGCACGATGCTAAAACATGCTAGCACAATGCTAAAACATGCTAGCATAATGCTAAAACTTGCTAGCATGATGCTAAAACATGCTAGCATGATGCTAACACATGCTAGCATGATGCTAAAATATGCTAGCATGATGCTAGCACGATGCTAAAACATGCTAGCACGATGCTAAAACATGCTAGCATGATGCTAAAACATGCTAAACCCCTCTAGCACCCTATTCGTCCGACTCTCAAAAGTATTGGCGCCCTACGCTGTCGGCTTTCAAAAGTATTGGCGCCCGATCTGAATTTTGCCACACAAGCACCACTCACATTTTCTTCAGGAAATGTACCAGTCTAATTATTATTATAATAATTATTATTCTTCTTCCACTTTTTTTTCGGCACGTAACTAGTCCCGCACCATTTGTCGGAGATCTACGGGTGAGGTGTGAATCGATCGGCTTATTGAGCAGAGGTGTGCTATGACTTTTATAAGCGATCGGAATGCCGGAATTCCCGCTACGGAAGCTCAAAATCAGAAAATTTCCCAGAGACTTGCATTGAGTTTCGAACGTATTGGCCCTCTAAGGAGAAAGCTCTAAAAAATTTTCCTCCATACACATTTGGCTCTAAAATGTATTGGCACACGATCTGTTCGGCTCTCAGAAGTATTGGCACCCTGCACGGCCAGCTCTCAAAAGTACTGGCGCCCTTGACGGTCGGATCTAAAAAGTATTGGCGCACTACACGGCCGGCTCTAACAATGCTGGCGCCATATCTGTCCAGCTCTCGAAAGTATTGCCGCCCTACACCGTCAGGTCTCGAAAGTATTGGGGCCCGTCCCTGTTTCGCCACTGCAAGCACCACTCACATTTTCTTCAGGAAATGTACCAGTCTAGTTATAATTATTATTATTCTTCTTCCACTTTTTTTTTCGGCATGTAACTAGTCTCGCACCGTATGTCGGAGATCGACGGGTGAGGTGTCGAATCGATCGGCTTATTGAGGAGAGGTGTGCTATGACTTTTGGAAGTGATTGGAATGTCGGCATTCCCAGTACGGAAGCTCAAAGTCGGAAAATTTCCCATAGACTTGCATTGAGTTGTGAAAGTATTGGCCCTCTAAACAGAAAGCTGTAAAAGTATTGCCTCGGTACACGTTTGGCTCTAAAATGTATTGGCACACGATCTGTTCAGCTCTCAGAAGTATTGGCACACGATCTGGCCGGCTCTCAAAAGTATTGGCACCCTGCACGGCCAGCTCTCAAAAGTACTGGCGACCTTGACGGTCGGCTCTAAAAAGTATTGGCGCACTACACGGCCGGCTCCAACAGTGCTGGTGCCATATCTGTCCAGCTCTCGAAAGTATTGGCACCCTACGGAGGCGGCTCTTGAATGTATTGGCGCCCTGTCCCGATTTCACCACGGCAAGCACCGCTCACATTTTCTTCAGGAAATGTACTGGTCTAGTTATAATTATTCTTCTTCCACCTTCGTGCCATTTTACCTCTAAAGAAAATGTTAATATATTGAGATTTTCAGTCCCTAGTGATGTTCTGAGTAAGAAAATAACCATACCCGTGCTTGCTAATAACTTTGCTGAGTGAGAACCTGTTCTACACACAGATCACAGCTCAGCTGCGGTGTTTAGAGACGCAGAATAAAAGGAGCGCGCTGTAGTTACAACATCGAAGCACATCACACCACCGCCCAGCGCTTTACAGATTCATAACAAACTAATAACTGGAACTAATGAGCTGGGCTCGGTCCAGACTACTGTCCACCCTGTCCTCGATTTCAGAGGCTTTAAACTCAATCCAGCGCTCAGATCGATAACTATTTAGGAAGCCTGACTCTGCTATTTATAACCGAACTATCCGTTACATGGTGAAGCTAGTTACAGAAGTCGGTATAACACTAAATATTCACATGACATGACAACCACCAAAGTCTATTTAATATATTAACTTCATTTTATTAACTTATTGTACTTACTAATGTGCTGGATTGGTTAAAGTGTGTGCTAACTCTGGCTAGTAAAGTCCGCTAGCATAACAATTACTTTAATATTGTGATTCAATTATAAATAATGTCTTAAAGCATAAATAAAATTACAAACTTATAAACTGCAAAAAATTATAATAATAACTTACCTTTCGTTGTATTTGGACTCGTTGCCGCAGTAGAATCACTCCTTAGAGCAATGGAAAGCAGCTGGTGCTATTAGCCTGTGGAGGGAGTCTTAATTTACTCTTGTTTGTTGTGTGTGTGTGCGTGTGTGTGTGTTTGTGTGTGTTTGTGTGTGATTTTTCTCGCTGGCCTGGGCGGCTGTTTCCGTGTTGTTTTGGGAAACATGGCTGCCTCAGGTACGGGGAAGTATGATTCCCTCACGCGGCGGCATGCTATTAAAGTAGCCACTACCGCCAGCATTGAGGACGTTAGTCTGGCCGTGGGGGAGAGTGTTGGACATGACAACATTCTGTCTGCGGCCCGGATGAATAGTGCCGTCGTGCTGTTTCTGAAAACGGTGGAGTTGGAAAACGACATGGTGGACAGTGGAGCTGTGATTGATGATGTGTTCCACTTAATGCTTCCTTTATCAACCACGTGTAAAAAAGTCATCCTGTCGAATGTTCCTCCTTTTATTAAGGACGAGGTTCTGTCACAAACTCTATCCCGCTATGGAAAACCGGTCTCTCAGATCAAGAAGATAGCGATTACAAGTAAATCCCCTCGTGTAAAACATGTCGTGTCTTTCAGACGGTGTGTGTACATGGTTCTGAAGGACAATAATGATCTGGATCTGACACTCAATGTAAAGGTGGAAGATTTTAATTATGTTATTTACGCTACTATTACTACAATGAAGTGTTGTGGGTGTGGTTTATCTGGTCATCTGGTGCGGGCCTGTCCTGAAAAACGTGTGAATCCCGAAAATGATAATAATGCTAACGAGGCCGCTGGTAACGAGGTTACTGCTGGAGAGGACGTTGGGGTGGATGGGGCCCACACACCGGGAGAGGGAGCAGCAGCACCTTCTCAGGTGGAGACACCTGAAGCTCTTCCCTCTCACCAGGGTGTCGGTGTTCAACCAGGTGAAGAAGAGAAGGCTGAGAATGAGCCAGATTTAGGTGATAAGGGTACACAGGATAGTACGGCGTCACTAGATAGTGTGGATCCGTCCCTTGGTGATGAAGTTGCGGATGATAGCTCTCTCATGGATACAGAAGAGAATGTGTTCAAGGTGCCCCAGAGAAAGAGATGGAGAAATCGTCCTCATGCACAGGCTAAGAGGAAAGATGTCGCAGAGGAGCTGAATTCTGTGGAGGTAGAGAGCGAGAGCGAAGCGTCTGACTGTAGTATTACATGTAGTGTAAATCTAAGTGGCTTTTCGAGCCATGAATATATTGTGGACAACATCAAGGCTTTTCTGAAAAAGACTAAACATGCTAGGAATGTGAGGATAGACGAGTTTTTCCCGGATGTGCAACAGTTCATTAAAAAAACACGTGGGTTTATGTCAGAAGGGGGTTTCACTGATCAGGAGGGATACCGTCTAAAGAAAATCCTTACAAAAGTCAATGTAATGTTAGACAATAACGGTAGTGATAGTCAATCCTAGACATCATGTACGTAAATCTATTATTTTTCTTCTTATTTATGAGTGAGTTTCGAATTGCTTCGTTGAATTTAAATGGAGCAAGGGAAAGAAATAAAAGATTTTTGTTATTTGAAACGGTGAAGCAAAAGAAAATTGATGTAATCTTTGCTCAGGAAACCCACACAGACGCTAATAATGCTGCTGACTGGGCCAGGGAGCTTAAAGGGTTATCCGTTTTAAGTCATAAGACATCTACCAGTGGGGGAGTAGCTATTTTATTTTCCAATAATTTTATCCCCTGTTCTTATCAAGTTGATGAAATCATAAAGGGTCGACTGTTAAAGGTTAGAGCTCAATATGAGAATAGGTGGGTCGTTTTTGTTTGTGTTTATGCCCCGACTGCAGCCATTGAAAGAATGTTATTTTTACGAACCTTAGACAATGTCCTGAAGAATTGTGACTCTGATGATTTTTTTTTATTCTAGAGGGGGATTTTAAAATGTACAGAGCTGGGTATAGACAGGAATCATGTAGAGCCCCATATGCCATCACGTAGAAGGCTAGTCGAGTTAATGAATTCCTGTGACCTTGTGGACATTTGGAGAAATTTTCACCTCATGCAGAGACAGTATACCTGGGTGCACTCCTATAATAATATGCTCTCTATGGCCAGTTTGGATAAATTTGATGCTTTTAAACACCAGTTAAGTGCTTTTAGAAGTTGTGTAAATATACCAGTAGGATTTACGGACCATTGTATGGTTCTCTACCATAGAGAAATTCGAAAGAGAGCAGTCGGTTTCTACAAGGAACTGTACAAGTGTGAAATCTACCTCCAATGTCACTAGAGACACAACTCTCCGCATGACATCCTTGGAGAACGAAATAATGGAGCTTCAAGAGTTAATGAAAAACACAGGATGGCAGGTATGCATCGAAAATTTAAGAACAAAAAAGGAGTTTATTGACTAAATTGCTAGATGTTAACACACAAGGAGCTCTGGTCAGGTCACGGTTTCAGAATGTGGAGTGTATGGATGCACCGTCGAAATTCTATTTTAATTTGGAAAAAAAGAATGGTCAAAATAAGATGATACATGGCCTGTTTTCTGATGATGGGACACTTTTAGTGGACCATAGAGAAATTTGAAAGAGAGCAGTCGGTTTCTACAAGGAACTGTACAAGTGTGAAATCTCCGATGAACAGGCCCATGATAAGGTCTTCTTGAAGGATCTCCCTCAGGTGTCAGGAAACGCATGCAGACCTCGGAGGGGCGTTGACCCTAGAGGAACTGCTACGAGCCCTCCAGGGTATGGAGAGTGGCAAGGCACCAGGGATCGATGGTCTACCGGCTGACTTTTATAAGTCTTTTTGGCCTGAAATGGGTGCAGACCTACTGGAAGTACTGGGTGACAGTTTAGTCACGGGGCGGCTGCCGCTCAGTTGTCGCAGAGCAGTCTTGACTCTGTTGCCCAAGAAAGGAGATCTACTCGACATAAGATCATGGAGACCTGTCTCAGTTCTCTGTGTAGAATACCGACTGCTCTCTAAGGTTTTGGCAAACCGACTTAGTATAGTCATGGAAGAGGTGATCCATCCAGACCAGACCTACTGTGTGCCAGGTAGATTTATTCATGATAACATTTCGTTCATTACGGATGTTGTAGAGGTCGGAAGGATTTTTAATTTGGAATGTGGTTTGGTTTTAATTGATCAGGAAAAGGCTTTCGACAGGGTTGAGCATACTTACTTATGGAACGTCTTGACTGCTTTTGGTTTTAGTTGAAGGATCGTGTATCGTTTGAAAATATATGGTGTCTGGAAGGGGCATTATGTGTGGTTGCAGAAGAAAAAGTGAAATTTAATCAACTTCTACTATTGTGTTTTTTTTTTGCTTTTTATTTTTTTTATACTCCCTGTGGTTTTTCAGATGCATTTGGAAGTGGTGTTTATTTTTATCACCTATGTACCCATCTGCCTCCCTGCACCGCCCTGCCCTGCCCATTTAGTTAGTGTTATTTGAAATGACTCTGTGGGACCGAAATCGGTCATTGTAGTTTTAAAATCATGTAAATAAAAAGGCTTTTGAAATTCAAATTCAATTCAAATCTCTCTCTCTCTCTCCCTCTCTCCCCCACTCTCTCTCTCTCCCTCTCCCTCCTCTATCTCTCTCTATTTGTTAATGATGCGAACGCATTGCAGTGTTATAAACTACCTCCTAATGGACCACCATGCATCTCCATTCAGCCCGTGTCCTGTCAGCTAAATGTAGCCTCATGTCGCTAATAATTATTCACATGTTCATGCTTTTAATAAATCTTTTTATCCTGCCACCGTATCAGTGAATTTAAACTAATGCTTGCATTCAGAGTATAAGGGGTGTGTGCACATTTAGGATAACTAAAATCTCTCTCTCTCTCTCTCTCTCTCTGGTGCATGCTGGGAGTTTGTGAGCGAGCGCGGCGTGTGAGCGTGGTGTGTGAGTGAATGAACTTTTTTTCTATCTTTATATATAGATATATTTCTTTCTTTACAATCTGGAATTTCAGAGCACAGTCACTGGCTGAGTGTGTGATAGTATTATCAAGGAAGTGGTGTTATTAGTTGCTGTTTTTTTTGCTGCGGGGAGTGTTTGATCCCGTGGCGGGGTGTAGGGATGGCGGCTCACCTGAGCAGTGGAGCCCGGCCTCTCTCACTCCGTCACGGGGTGCGGTGTGAGGTGAGCTCCGAGGTCTCGGTGGAGGAGGTGCTAATGGCGGTAGGGGAGCTTATTAAATGTGAAAACATTGTGGCGGCATCGAGAATGAACAAGGCCGTGGTGCTGTTGGTGAAGGAGAGGGAACTCGTGCACCAGCTGACTGAAAACGGAATAAAGGTAAGTGGAGAGCTTTATTCCGTCACTCCGCTGGGGGCTACAACAGTTAAAGTTACAGTTTCGAATATTCCGCCGTTCATCCCTAATGAGGAAATCGAGCGGGAGCTGTCTCGCTTCGGTAAAATAGTGAGCGGGGTGAGAACGGTTCCGTTAAACTGCAAATACCCCGCGCTGAAGCACGTGACCTCTTTCAGGCGCACAGTGCTCATGTTTCTGAATGAACCCACGCTGGATATTTCATTCAGAGAATGGCATGAGGGAAAGTCATACATGCTGTACGCCAACACTGGGAGCATGAGGTGCTTCGAATGCGGGGACATTGGGCACAAAAAGTTTGCGTGTCCACATAAGAAACAAGACGGAGAGGAAGAGGGGCCGAGCGGAGTCAGGGTGGAGAAGCAGGTTAATGTGAGCAGTGTAGAGCAGTCAGAGAGTGCTGGAGGACAGGACACTGACCAAACCACGGCGGGGGGTAATGGACCTGATAGACCTGAGCAAACAAGGGAGGAACTAAGAGAGGGGTCAGACGAGCTGACTCCTGGAGGGAGAGGCCCAGAGGTAGGAAGAACTCAGGAATTTATAGCGCAGGAAAAAAAACGGAGCAGAATAGGGGGGTCAAACAGCACCAGGGGTGCGGCAGTAGAAGGGGGGTCAGATAGCACTGGGGGTGCAGCTGTGGAGGGGGGGGTCAGATAGCACCGGGGGCGCAGCAGTAGAGGGGGGGTCGGGCAGCACCGGGGGTGCAGCAGTGCGGGGGGGGTCACCTAGTACGGGGGGTGTAGTAGTGGAAGGGGGGCTAGACGGAAAATGGGGTACAGCAGTAAAGGGGGGGTCAGATAGTATGGGGGGTGCAGAAGGGGGGGGGGGTCAGAAAACATGGATATAGCAGACAGTAGTGAGAAGTCAGTAAGTCTGCAAGCAGAGCAGGAGAAGGAAGTGGAAGAGGAGGAATTCCAGGACAACTTCTCCGATATCTCAGACATTAGTGGGTCGCAGTTGGGGCAGGATCAAGAGCTTTATTCATTAACTGAGATTGTGGGATTTCTGGATGATACATTTGGTAAACAGGTTGAGATCAAGGAGTTTTTTCGGACACTGAAAAATTTATTGCTTCAGTAGTAAATTTACAACGCACAGCAAGTTTCAAGGAGCTAGACCAAAGGAAGAGATACCGTTTAAAAAATCATCTAACTAGATTACGGAACCCTTCGGCCAAAAGAAAGAAAAAATGAAGCCGTTACACTGGGTGTTTTTCTTTTTCTGCACTGCTGTTTTTTCTGTCTTCTCTTCTTTCTCTTTAATCCCTCCAATGGAGATATTAAAAATAGGCTCCTTAAACATCAATGGTGGTAGGGATAGGAACAAAAGAGCAGCAGTCGGAGAACTGATAAAACAGAAGAACATGGATATCATTTTTTTACAAGAGACTCATAGTAATTCGGGAAATGAGATAGAGTGGGCAATGTGGTGGGAAGGGAAAATCTTCCAGAGCAATGGAACAAGTGTTAGTGCTGGGGTAGCAATACTTTTTAACAGAACATTGGGGGACACCAACACACGCATGATAGAACTGGAGCAGGGCAGGGTTTTAATGGTGCAGGCGGAAATAAAGGGAATAGAGTGCGTTTTTATAAATGTTTATGCCCCCAACAACGGCAGTGAGAGAGCACAACTTTTTAACAAATTAAAAAATGCAATACAACAAAGTGGAAGAAATCCCTTGGTAATATTGGGAGGGGATTGGAATTGCACCATAGATTTTACCCTAGACAGGGTCGGGGAGGAACCACACCCACAGTCTGCTAAGGCACTTGAGGGGCTTATCAGACAGTGTGGCTTGGTTGACGTGTGGAGGGAGAGAAACCAGGGAATCAGAAAATATACTTGGGTTAAAATTACTAATATGAGGATCACTGCAGCACGATTGGACAGGTTCTACATCACCAGAGCAAATGGAAATAATATCTATAAAGCAGTCATGAGCCCCTCTGGTTTTTCAGATCACCATTTAATTACTCTAGATCTACTGATGCCTGTCACAAAAAAATATAAATCATATTGGCATTTCAATACAAAACTGCTTCAGGACGAGGGTTTCTGCAGAAATTTTAAGGCTTTTTGGGGTGAGTGGAAAAAAACAAAAGAAGATTTTAACAGTTTGGTCTCCTGGTGGGAGGTGGGAAAAACACAAATTAAAGTATTTTGTCAGAAATACACAGCACACTCAATAGAGACAAAAAAAAGGCCAAATACAAGAACTCGAGGCGGAGATAATTTTAACAGAAAGTGAAATAATTGGTAGAAATGACCCAAACACGAGTAGCTTGCTGGAGGGAAAGAGAAAGTCTTTAAGCTCCTTCCTCCATGAAAAGGCCAAAACAGCACTAATAAGATCCCATTTCTCAAATATCAAGGACATGGACGCTCCCAGTGCCTTCTTTTTCAATCTCTCCAGGAAGGTGAAACCACAAAATCAGATGCTGTACCTTAGAAAAGCGGATGGAACTATAACAAAAGAGGCGGCTGAAATGAGGAGAGAAGCTACAGTCTTTTATACCGACCTCTACCGCGCTGAGACTTGTGATCCATCCTGCAGGGAGGAGCTGTTCAGGGAGCTGCCCAAACTGACCCTCGAGCAAAGCAGTATGCTGTACGCAAACCTTGAAATGCAGGAAGTGACCACTGCTGTCCAGCAGCTCGCACAGGGAAGAGCACCCGGAATAGATGGAATACCAAACGAGCTGTACAAGCATTTTTGGGGACTCCTAGGTGCAGACCTGCTGGACGTCTTCTTGTGTTCGTTCACCACAGGAAGGTTACCAGTGAGCTGCACAAGAGCGGCTTTGACTTTGCTGCCAAAAAAAGGAGACCTGGGACTCCTGAGGAATTGGAGACCCGTGGCACTTCTTTGTAGTGACTATAAAATCTTATCAAAATGCCTGGCTAACAGACTAAAACAGTGCATGCACACAATTGTACACAGAAATCAATCATACTGCATACCGGCCCGCACAATAATGGACAACATCTTTGTTGTTAGAGACGTTATAGAGCTATGTAAATGGAATTCTTGGGATTTAGGTCTTCTTTCGTTAGATCAAGAAAAAGCTTTTGATAAGGTTGATCATGAATACCTTTTTCAGGCACTTGAAGCCTTTGGTGTGGGGAGAAATTTTTTATTGTGGTTGAAAATGTTTTATTCTGAGGCTTTTTTTACACTCAAGGTTGGAGGGGGTCTTAGCTGCCCAGTTAAAATGGGAAGAGGAATTAGACAGGGGTGCCCGTTATCGGGCCAGCTTTACAGCCTGGCTATAGAACCGCTGCTATGCCGCCTTAGAGCAGAACTACGGGGACTGTCCGTGAGCGGAGCGCAGGAAAAGCTGGTCCTGTCTGCATACGCAGATGACGTGACAGTTTTTATAAAAGATCAGGATGATATACAAACACTGACTCGCAGCCTAGAAATGTACACAAGAGCTTCTTCAGCACGCATTAACTGGAATAAATGTGAGAGTCTTTTAATAGGGCAGTGGCAGGAACATGGCCCTCCTACATTACCCGGGAATCTCCAGTGGGGAAAAGCTGGGTTGAAATACCTGGGAGTGTTTTTAGGTACACCAGATTTTCAAAACAGGAACTGGGAGGGGGTAGTGGAGAAGGTGGGTGCCAAGTTGTCTCAATGGACCTGGGTTCAGCCCCAGTTGTCCTATAGGGGGAGAGTACTGGTTGTCAACAACCTGATTGCCTCCATGCTGTGGCATCGGTTCGCTGCCCTCGAAATTCAGAAGAAGATTGTGGATTTTTTCTGGGCTGGACAGCACTGGACTCGTGCCCCTGTTCTCTACCTGCCATTGCAGGAGGGGGGGCAGGGTTTGATTGACCTGTCAAGTCGAGTCAAGACTTTCCGACTGCAGACGGCACAGAGGCTACTCTATGGGGAAGGGATAGTGTGGGCCAGCACAGCCTGTGCCCTACTTCAGTGTATTGAAGACCTGGCATACGATAAACACCTATTCGTGCTGAATCTGAAGGAAATGGACCTATCAGCTACAACAATTTTTTACCAGTCTGTCCTGAGAGCCTGGTCTTCAGTACTGAATATCAGCAGGACTGGGGCAGACTTTTTTCCCGACATAGAAGAGGAGCCGTTGTTCTACAACTCGGTGATACGATCCAAAATGTTAGAATCAACATATCTTCGACAGCGCTTACGGAGAGCAGGACTCACAAAAATCAAGAATCTGAGGGCTGGCAACAGATGGAAGACGGCTAGAGAACTGTGCACTGAGATGGGTGTACTGTCGTGCCGCCTCATGCAGAGACTGTTGGGAGAGGTGGTCTCTGCACTGCCCTCCCTTTTCAGGGAAGCATTGGGACAGGACCGAGAGGAAAACCAGCAGGCCATTTCATCTCTACGAATCTCCGCGGCAGTAGAGGGGAATCAGCGAGAGGAAGGAGCTCTTTTATCCTTTAAAACACCGTCACTGACAACTTTTGAGGACGCCTTGAAGAAAGTACTGTATGAAACATGTATCAAAGTTGGGCACAGAGGTGCTCTGACAGGACTGAAAGAGTCACACTGGTCAGGGCTGTTGGAACCAGACTCTTCCCCACGAGGATGCTGGAGGTCCCTGTACAAACCGCCCATAGAGAAGCGCACAGCTGATCTTCAGTGGCGGATAGTGCATGGGGCCGTGGCCACAAACAGACACGTGGCACACATCGACCCCACTAGGGGTAGGGAGTGTCTCTTCTGTGGCGAGCAAGAAACAGTAGAACACTTGTTCTTGCACTGTCAAAGATTACAAAGGTTGTTCTCTCTACTTAGAGCCTGGTGCAGAGGGCTGGGCGTTACATGGGCAGAAAGCCTTTACATATACGGGCCAAAGTACGTTCCAAAAAATAAAGCTGTGTTTCTACTGAATTCTATAATAGGCCAAGCCAAGCTCGCTATCTGGCTTTCAAGAAAAAACAAAATGCAGGGAGGAGGCACTCAGGAGGCGGAAAAACTGCTAACTGCACTAGTTAAAGCTAGACTCAAAGTTGAATACGGTTTTTTTAAAATGACTCGGAGGCTGCGGGAATTCTTGGAAGTTTGGGCAGTTGGGGAGGTCTTATGCTCTGTAGGTGCAGGAGTTTTAAGCTTTCATTTAAAAAAAAAAAAAGGGTGGGTTGTGAAATAGGTACTTTGTGTTTTCTTGTCTCTGTCTCTCCCTCTCTCTCTCACTGTCTCTTTCTATCTCGAGACGTAAAGTTGTGGGCAGTTGGGGAGGTTTTATGCTCTGTAGGTTCAGGAGTTTTAAGTCTTAATCTTTTTTTTTAAAAAAAAAAAGAGCGGGATGTGAAAGTTACTCTTTTTTACTTTGGGTTTCGTGTCAACTTATATATATTCTTTACTATTTTTATTACTATTAATATATATATATTTTGTTTTCTCTCTACATTTTTAAAATTTATTTATTAATTTAATTTATTTTATTTTTATGTATCAATGATTTTTTCCTTGTCATTATCCACCATGTCTCGAATTTTGGAGGATTTCCAAATGACTGAATAAAAAGGACAATTTAAAAGTCTCTCTCTCTCTCTCTCTCTCTCTCTCTCTCTGCCAGTATCAGTGTCCTCCAGGAGTGTTTTTAATTAAATTCTTTTATTTTATTTTTATACCACACTGTGGTATCGACTTGTATATATTTTCTGTTTATATTACACTAATTATTTATATATATATATATATATATATATATATATATATATATATATATATATATATATATATATATATATATATATATATATACACACACACACAGTATAACGCTGTATTTCCAAACAGCATGAATAATTTCTTTTTCTCGAAACTCTACAACAAATCCACGGACACTTAATTAGTGTCAGCGGCAGAACAGTTCCATATCTGAAGTGATACTCGACATACCTGCTTCTAGTGGCGATCGCTTTCAGCCTACAAGGTTACTTGAAAGTGCCAGCATGAAGCACAGAGCTGAAACCTGAAAATGACTGGATGATTTTAATAACGGACAAGAAAGCACTTCAAAGCATTATTCCTGTTTTACCTCAAGAATGACATGACTTTGCATATGATCAAATAAGGTTCTTAAGTTTCATTGATATGTTCGCTTGTGCTCAGTGGCAGTTAGAACATTTAATTTTATTATTATTTTTTTAACTTAAGAACGCTTTTTTTTTGCTTCAGCACAGTACAGGCTGAAGTATAGATCATGTACTGTTTCGATTATGAATATTATAATCCGTAGCATTTCAAGCCAGGAACAGCATGTGTGGTGCGTGCCGCACACGTATACCAATCTACCGAGGCTATAAAAAGTCTACACACTCCTGTTAAAATAGTGGCTTTTTGCGATGCAAGTGCAATCAAGATAACTTGTCAGATCTTTTTCTAATACCCCTACTCCTTTACGAGAAGTGTCCTGGGATATTTAATGACCACAGCGAGTCAGGACCTCGGTTTAACGTCGCATCCAAAAGACTGTGCTGTTTTTACAGTATAGTATCCCTCCTCACTATACCGGGGCATTAGGCCCCTCACAGACCACAAGGTGAGCGCCCCCTGCTGGCCTCACTAATACCACTTCCAGCAGCAACCTTAGTTTTGCCCAGTAGGTCTCCCATCCAGGTACTGGCCAGGCTCAACCCTGCTTAACTTCAGTGGGAAACAAGGCCAGAACTACAGGGAGAACTGCAAGGCAGCCAATATATTACAACTGAGGGAATTAAAAGCCACTAGGTGGTGGAGGTAGTATGTTTTGGAGGATTTATATAGAATCGTGACTGTACACAGAAGATGAACTGATATTAGATTTTAGAGTTGATCCAAACAAGATCAAATGTCAGAAATAGTTTTTCTTCAATAGCGGTCTTGCTTTTTGAGGCATGTATTTTAAGGGTATTTGAGTTTGAGACATACAGATTAGTAATGAGACTAAAGGAATGGACTAGACTTGGTGGTGGTGGAAGCAACCCTGAGTTCTTCTTATTCATTCTTAAAATAGTTCATTTGATCATTTCTTTTTTTTGATAATAAAGAAAAACAACTCACGAAATGTTCCCCCCCATATCATTTACATTTCTTTGTTTTCGCTATTTTGTCCTATGCGTATGCAAACATTAGCACTCCGTATGTATGAATTCCTGTGTTTGAGAAGGTCTCTGCTCAACGTGAGCCCTAAATGGCATGGCTTGTAGGATTTTAATTTGCTCTGTGCCTGTCTAGCACATATTCTTATAGAAGAAGAATACATTTTTTTGGAATGTTTGATAAGTAGACAGAGCCTAAAATCTCTGATCTTGTCTGGCACTTTCTCTCTCTGCACCTGAGCTGTTTTATGTACACCCGCTGGATTGCATGGCTTAAAGAAGCTTATCTCTGCCTAACCACACTCATGGCTATTAAGCACTAACCACAGTGGCAAGTGGCACCACATCCACTGCTGTGCACTGAGAGTGCACCAGAATTAATTTCGTATATCTATATATATTTTTGCCTACGAATGTAAACGTAGTGTCGATAAAGACGAATAGAAAGTTTGTCATTCTTAGCCTCTTCTGAGTAGCAGCTGTGTTTTCTGGTTTAGGCCGAGGGATTATGATCATTTGTGGTGACACGGACTGATGAGGGTGGAAACCCCATGGAAGTTAGGTCACTGAGGGGAGGAGGGAGGGAGAGACGGAGACCGAGCTGGAGCACAGACACTCATGCACAAAGCCTCTAAATAAGTCTGGGTTTATACAAGTCGAGTATAATCGGAGCCCTAATCTGACATTTTTTACTTGCTGGGTATCGCAGGTGAACTCTTCAGTTGAGGTTACTTTATTTTGGCTTAACCTTCAGCTTTGGGAAAATATTTTGGGAATGGTGAGGTGAGACGTAATAATGGAATGTGTCTGTGTGTGTATATGTAGGTTCTGATAACCTGGTACGCTATGGTGCTCTGGAGAGTCTCGTGAACGATGTGGCTGACGACACGTGGGACAACAGAGCCACGAATAGAATGAGCACCATCCGATTCCTCGATGACGACGATGAACAGGTGAGAGAATTGTGAATTGCTGGACTCTGTATCACCTGATTGGGCTTCCGTGTGTGTGCGCGCGCGTGTGTTAAACTGAAATAACAGCTCGGACTATTATTACTATTACTATTATCTTACTACTGCTACCATCCAATTTATAAGATTGGTTTTGATGCACGTGTTTACTGTATCATTAATTAAAATGCAAATGTGCAAACGCTTATGTCAGAGTGTCAGAATCCCGAGTTTGAGTGAGGAAACTTTCACGCCTGTGGATTTCGGACATTACTCTGTAGGTTGCAGAGTCAGGATTGTCAGAATTTTTGGAAACCCAACTAAATGAATGAAGTGCATTTCAGTAAATAGCAAAATAACGAAGTATATAAACACAAAATCCAATGGCAAGAAATTCCTGACAGTTCACCATTGTTAATACAGGGAGTGACCCTGGTGGTATGAAGCACACTTGGGAACTAATAAAATTAGAACATAAAGCATGCGGTAGCCTTTGAGTACGATAGTTGTCACACGGGTCATGTTTGCTGCGGTCCAAATCAGAGTGCGATTGTTCCCCCGTTGGTCTGGGTTCAGACTCACTCGAACGCAGGTGCAACAGATATTATGCGCAGCAGTGGACCTCTTCTGTGTCTCACAAATTCCCCTGCCGCTCATGGTACACGTGCGTTGTGGAGACTACGTCGTAATGATGCTGTCCTCAGCTAAAATGCACGCGCAGGTTACTTTACTTCCTGAATAAGCGCGGAACGGAGTACGATTTGCATTCATATTCACTGGAATCGTGGCTCGGTTCCAGAGCAACCGAACTAGGACCACCTCCTTCAGGTAGTCTCAGGTCCGGTACCGCGCTGTGCTTCCCGGTCCACGTGACAGCTTTCACATTACACACAAACCGCGCTCAGACTGAGCTGCCAGTGCGAAAGCCCTCTAAGAGTCTGATTTTGGATCCGTAATTAAAGCTATGACCTTGCTTTAGGGGCTTACTTCGCCTTCAGTCACTGTCGTTGATTATTTATCTGGAACAGCACACCTATGGTGTTTTATCCTGTACTCGGCGTGGTACACTGAGAGTTGGGAGTAAAGTCATTCAAATGGCCTTGTTCTGTAAACATAGCCCTGTCCTGTTCCGTGATGAATGAATCACTGTTGTAAGAAAAGAGTAGAGCAGAAACCTGTATTGCTATGTGACTGGGACCTGTGAGAATTGTTTAAATGGTTTTCTAATAGTACAGTACTGATTTATACACTCATTGGTATATCCCTGCTCATTCATGCAGTTATCCAATACATGAAATCATGTAGATAAAATGTGGACGTCTTCTCAGGTTCGGCATGTTTTGTTTTTTTTTTTTTTTTTTTCCATTTTATGGTAGCCTTCTTCTCAGCTCGACCCAGTCTAGCTATCGAGCTCTCTTTTGATCTCGCTCATCAACAAGCCGTTTCCACTCTTAGTTCCGCCACTCGATGGTTTTTTGCACCATCTTGAATAAACTCAGGAGGCTGTGAAATTCCAAGCAGATCAGTAGCTTCTGAAATACGCAAATACCCGTCTGGCACCAGCAACCATGCCACCGAGTCACCGAGAGCACATTTTCCCCCTATTCAGATGTTTGATGTGAACATTTCCTGAAGCCGTTGATGTATATCTGCATGATTTTATGCACTGTGCTGCTGCCACATGGTTGTCTGATTGGATAATTGCACAGCTGTGCAGCTGTACAGGTGTTTGTCTTAAAGTGGCCAGTGAGTGTATATATAGTGATACTATAGGTTATAAATGCAGAATATGCACTAAGTTAGCCTTTCTGTTATTAAACACACGGACCTTGTGCCTACACTCATCATTTAGCTTTATTATTATTATTATTATTATTATTATTATTATTATTATTATTATTATTATTATTGTTAGCGGAATGTAGTCCAGCTGTTGCCGTGCTAATCACATGACCCTGTCAGAATAATAACTTGACAACTCGGTGACTCCACAAAAAAAATTAAAGATAACACAGTACAAAACAGACCATAGACCAGCAAATATGTACGCTCAACTATTGCCAGGAATGAATGATTCATCAATAACCGAGTAACAGGACCAGCGTGGGAAAGGAGCCGTTTTATAACGGTGATGGATCGAATGTGATGAATAGCAATAACTAAGTGTCTATAACTATAGCTCGTGTATCTCCAATGATGGTCTTGTTTTCTTTATTTCTTTTCCTCTGTCATAGGGAACGCTGTTGCGACGGGCCACGCCGCACCCCGGAGAGCTGAGGAGCATGAAGAAGGTGGTGGAGAATCTCCACCACGGTCTGAACGCTGCCAAAGGCCTGGACTCCAACAAAAACGAGGTCAATAACACTGTGGACCGAGTGACTACATCTGTGTGACCGCTTTGTTTTCCTCCAAGATGACCCAGTCCCCATCGTGTCTTCCCACAATGCACCTCATCCAGCCTTCTCCCTGTGCTTTTTCTCCCTTGAATGTGACTCTCCTTTCTCTGTGCTGGGTCTGTTCTATTCTCTCCTTCATCTCCTCAGATCCTGAATCAGGGAAAGACCACCATGATAGGTGTCTTCTTTTTTCTTTTTCTTGTTTATCTTCAGAGCAATAATCCATGGACTGCACAATTTCTTTTTTCTTTTTAAATTTTACAATCCAGCCCTTTTTTTTTATTTTTAAAGCTTTTTGATTTTTTCCAAACACATACCAAGTTAAAGTAAGTAGGTGCACTACATTAAGTCTTATACTAATGCTGACAGAAGCTCCAGTTATATATTTACATTCTATTTTTAATTTTTTGTTTTTTAAACACTAGGTGGATGTTTCTTTTTTCTTTCTTTCTCATGAACATGAACTATAGCGTGGGACTGGGGGCGGAGAAACCAGCGTGAACTAAACTAATGAACCTAAACATGAACCATGACATGAACCATGACTGTGAATTGAACCATGAAACTATAAACTGTGACTTTGGTTCTCTATCGTAAGGACACTCAACTAATCTACTACAACTCAATATTCCGCGCTGTGTGCTGGGAGGCGCGCGGTATATATACAAACATAATCAGCCTCGTAATGGCTGATGGCTGAGGGCGATTCAGACACACATGAAACAACAACCAATGACAGAACGGGGAGGAGACATAACAGAAACATAACAAATGCACGTGTCGAAATGTCACGATTGTCAACAAGGGAAAAGCAGATGCACCTGCTCGTGCACGCGCGCTCACATGCTCCACAGCGTGCTGCTTAAAGGGGAATTCATGACAGAACTTGGTCGGCCGTGTCGGTAGACTCGGGCTTGAGCAGAACTTGGTCGGCCGTGTCAGTAGACTTGGGCTTGAGCAGGGCTTGGTTGTCCTGGTTAACAGACACTTGGGACAGTAACTGGGCTTTGCAGTGGAAGAGCAGTAGAATGCTTCCTGGAGACCCAGTTTTTTGCAGGTAGGGCATTGTAGCTTGGTCTCCCTCCTGCAGCCCTCAGACATGCATGTCAGTGCCACCTCCTCCACATTGGCTGGAACCTGAAGCAGTTCGGTGGAGGCTGACCTGTCAATCCCCTCATAATAGAGCTTAAAGGGCAGGTCAGGCTGGGGCTGTCCATTGACTCTCCACCCCAGTAAATCCAGACCATGAAGCTGCCCTGGCTGCGTGAACTCCTCCATAAAAAGTTCTGCAAATTGAGTGACATCCTGGAGGGCAGAGGACTCTGCTCACCAGCTGCTTCGCCCAGTCACGGGCCGGTCCGCAAAACCTGGACACCAAGAACCCGATCCACTGTCTCTTAGTAGGCTTGGGATACGCCAGGCTGCAGAAATATTCCTGGCAGCTGAAGAGGAACTTCAGCGGGTAGCTGCTCAATCCCGCTGTCTCTGGCGGCAGTTCAACGGCGTACCGTTGAGGGAACTGCACGGACAAGAAATCTGAGGTCAGTAATCAGAACGTTTCCCGATAAGGTATTGTCCTGCTACTCCCATTGTAGCGTGATGTCTCCCTTGTCTTCCTGCTGCATCCATGTTACGGCAGAATATTCTGTCACATTTCGTGATGCAATGAAGATAAGGTAGGATGCAAGTGCAGTATGAACAGTTTTATTGAGAGACACACAGGCAGGTAAATCCAAACAGTAATCCACAAACATAGTCCAGTAACATGCAAAGTTCAGAGGCCACGCCTCCTTCACTTTGACTGAGACACAGGACATGCCTCCTTCACTATGACTGAGACACAAAGGCCACACCTCCTTCACTGGGACTGTCTCATAAGCCACACCCCCTTCAATAGGAATGAGGGATGAACAGTGGTAAAGGAGACATATTTGATAATGTAAGTAGTAATAATCAGAACTCTGTGTGTGTGTGTGTGTGTGTGTGTGTGTGTGTGTGTGTGTGCAGCCTGTGCTGTCTCTGCCTTGCTGTGTGAGGTGGCAGAATGTGGAGGAGGAAAGATGGAGTTTGATGTTGCACTTGGTCAAGAGAAGCTGACTGAAACAAGCCTACAGCTTACACACCTACTGCCAGCTGGGTATATACCGGTGAGTCAGACCGGTAGCTCCAAAAGTATTGGCACCCATCGTGCAAATGCGCACCACTTATTAAATCATGTCATGATCTTAAACATACGGGGATTCTGTATAAAACAATATTTTTCTTAAGGAGTGCTTTATTTCCTGCAAACGTATTGGCTCTACTACAGATAACATTAATCACCGCCTCCCCCACCACCAACAAATCAGGCCCAAAGCATCACTTTACAGATTTCACAATGGCTATCAGGTGCTTTTCCTTATATACAGTCCCCTTTCTTGATGATTTTCAAGGCTGAAAAGTTTAAACGGCCCACGTTGTACTCAATGCTGTTTTAAACTGCTAATATAGAGTTCCTTCTGAAACTATTAGAACAGATGATTCATTTGTTTGTGCTATACACCAAAAACATTTGGGTTTGAGATCAAACAATGAGATATGAGATGAAAGTTCAACTTTTATTTCCTGGAAAAAGGAAATGTATAGGAACAGACAAGTCTTGAAGTAAGTTAAAATAAATAACACTTAATATTTGATGCATATCCCTTGCTTGCAGTAACTGCATCAAGTGGTATGGCCTGTGTTTCTGCTCTCAAAGTGTCTGAGACCTTCACCCATACCCTGTGGAGGTTGTTGTTGATGTCACTAACTGTTGTTTTGTCGGGTTCTTTTCATAGCTCTCACAATGTTTCTGTCATCAGCTGCTGTTGTCGTCCTTGGCCGATCCATTCGGTGTCTGCTGCTCAGTACACCAGTGCTTTCTTTCTTTTTCAGGATATTCCATATTGATGTAGTGGCTATGCTCCAATGTTTGAACAATGCCTCTGATTCTTTTTCCCGCTTTTCCCAGCTTCAAAATGACTTGCTTTTCTCCCATAGACAGCTCTCTGATCTTCATGTAGGCTTATCCTTTTTAACAACAGATGCAGTCTTCACAGGTGAAACTGAAGGCTAAAACCAAAACTAAGAGTAGATGTTCAGCGCTATTTATTGTTTAAACAGTCAATCTAACAGGACACACCTGGGTAACAAGAAACACCTTTCAGTCACATGTTCCAATATTTTTACTCGCCTACAAATTGGCTGGTGTGATACAAAACGTGCTATGTTCTATGTCGGTTATCACCTCTACATGTAAATACCAGGAAATAAAAGCTGAAACTCTCGTCTCATATTCATCTTTTGATCTCAAACTCAAATGTCTTCAGTCTACAGCAAAAAAAAAGAATTGGTCTTGTCGTTCAGGTAGTTTCAGAGGGGACTGTATCTTTCTGTCCATATAAAAGTTGTTCGTTAATAAGAATCTTTCTCGTTCGAGCAATGGTAACAGTTCCTGTAGTTGTTGTGGCTGAAGTTTTCCCTGCTTCAGAAGTGGTGCTGTGATGGATGGATGATGTTTGTGTGTGTGTGTGTGGAAGATTTATATAAATATCTACTTATATAACTATCACGGACTTCCAACCCACAAGCAGACAAAACATTAGATCAGTTCAAAATAAGTCTGAGGCAAAGCAAACTAACAGACAGGCATCACTGCAGTGCCGTGACGCTGTTTTGTCTCAGAGGTTTGTCAGAACCGCTGTGTTCCCCACAACGCAGTGCAGAGTGCCCTAGAAAAAATGTTGACTAAATTCTTAGTGTATACTGACTACTGAGTGTTCTTCAGACTGTTTTCCTCATTATTTAAGTGCATTTCCTAAGTATTCACCCCCCTTTCAACTTCTGACACCTATTGTGGATAAAAATGACATGAAATAAACATAAGGGAGACCTAGTATCCAGTAAAGGGGAGAAGAAGAAAAGACGGGCACCAAGACACACAGAAGCGGTGTGAGGCGAATATTGACTGATATTGAATATTGAATTGGATTCACACTTTACTTAGATCTTTAAGAGTAATACACTATGGTTTATTAGTCAAAAAGTCAAAAAGAAGTGTACGAGCTGAGGAGTGATAACACACACACACACACACACACACACACACACTCGTACAGTCAAGGGCGGGCAAGTAGACATAACACACACACACACACACACTCTCTCTCTCTCACACATACTACAATAACTTTATAAGAATAATAAAAAGGAATATTAAGATATTATAAGGGTAATATCTTATTTTATATATATATATATATATATATATATATATATATATACACTCTATAAAAAACAGAATAATAGGATATGTAGGACAGTAGAAGGATAATATAATGATATTATGAAGTAGGAAGTACAGTAAACCGGATTTCAAGCAGTATAACTATATATAAAATAGAGATATAGAGCAAATATGAAAATAAATTATAAACTAGAAATGCAGGCTCGCAAGGAAGGCCTTAATGTTAAGAGAGAACCATGAGGAGCCATTTATAAGGGTGGCTGAGTCAAGCTGCCCCCCCGTGAGATAATAGTAAGACCAAGGTCACTCTAGATTGTTTTCTCTCTCCACTTTTTGATTCTACGGGTTATTCAAATCCCTTGGTTTCGATTCTCTGGGTTACTGAAATCCCTTAGTTTTGAGTCTCTGGGTTATTGAAATCCTGTGGATTTGACTTTCTGGGTTATTAGAAATCCATGGGTTTTGATTTTATGTGTAAATTAAAACACCTGGTTTTGATTCTATGTGTAAGTGGAATGGCCCTTTTCTGGAACATAATAGTAAGGTAAATGAGCTCTTTTTTAACCCTATTGGTAGTGAGATCATACTCTTCTTGAAACATATGGGTTATTGACTGTGTAAGTTCAGTATAAATACTGGAGCTCAAGCTCAGGGTATCAGATCACTTCTGAGAATTCTCATCGGTGTGGATCTCGTGTGGTGGAATGGAACAATAAAGCTGGACCCTTGCTTCTTCTCACTCACGGCTGGTGTATTTTTTCTATCTCCAACTGGGTTCAGAGGTAGATGTGAGTGTTGGCTTCTAAGTTGAATTTTAAGTGTTTTTGGGTAATAGGCTAAATTCGAGCCAACACACCCCATCCCCTAACCCCACCCCACACACACACACACGTACACATTTTGTAGTGTTACCACCACCATGCTTCACAATGGGGATGTTGTCCTCAGGGTATTGGGTTTCTGCCAAATGGCAGACTCAGTCTCAGATAAGCTTTCCTCACACGTTTTCAGAGTCTCCGACATGTCTTCAAGTAAACTTCACACAGGATATCGTACAAGTGTGCCATAAATATGTTTATCCTGTGAACAGCTTCTTCCACGGTTCCATTTGCGATCGCAGAAACGAAAGCAGAATCGAGCAAACGCCGCAATATTCGGAACAGCTTGCAACGTTTTAAACTTACCGCAGATTTTCTGCAGATCTGGGCCAAGATTTCCTCTTCGATTCATGTCCGTCAACATGAGTAACAGCTAAAAGGTCTCGTTTACCAACAAACATCACCGCGGAAGAACGCGCAAAACAATTTTGTGTGAAAAACAACGTAAATTTGAAAAAAGCCACAGAAAAATCGAGCATTTTGGGCCGCAATAATCACAATATAAATAAATAAATGTATATAATGTATATAAATAATTATAAAAACCCTCCGAAATCCTGTACAGACTGGATTACAGTGTCTTTCTCTTGTACCAGGTGCTGATGGAGGACCGGCAGAGCGAGGCGGTGTACCTAGAGATCAGTCCTCTTTTCCTCCAGGCCGAGAACAAACACAAACTCTTCCAGTTCGTCTCGCAGTTCCTCTAAGGCTGACGCAGGAGAAACACACGTCTACACCGCTCTAGGTTTAGTTACAAAATATCAGTGTTTCTGGTAATTCGCTTGGAGCAAAATGTGTTCTTGAACGTGGACCTTTAAAAACTGCATTTGGTTTCTCTTTTTCTTATGAATGTAGTTAGGAAATGTTTGTTGTGGTTTTCAGTTTTGCACTGAAGCTATGAGCTTAATGTGCTGTAGCTAACAAGTGAAGCTTATATCTAGCGGTTTAGCATCATGAAACCTAAAGCATTATGCCTTTACTACTAGCAGCTAAAAATTCTTTATTTGTATAGATAGATTTCTAAACCAGTGTGTGATGATTTAAGCGTTCATTTTCCACACTGTTGACAGTTTAGAGCCTTGTAGCTCTAGTGCAAACTGAAGACTGAGCTCTGAGCTACATGTTGTGTGTTAAGTGTGTTAATGTCATTCGATATAATGCTGATGGTAGGCTTTGAGTGAGAATATTGGTAGGATTTTGAGTTAATCAGAGCTGTTAACCAATAAGAGAGCAGGATATTGGTCATTGTATTCAGTTTAATTAGTGAGTGTTTGACAATGTTGGATTGTTAGGAAGTTAACGAGTTCTTCTCTGGTTTCTGTTTGATGAAAATTGTTGCTTTATAACGCTGCTTTGTTTGATTTGGAGAGACGAATACAGATTTTGTTCTGCACCGTCGCTCAATCCGGATCTTTCTTTTTCCACGTTCTCATACATGATGCTGTTAACGATGAGTGACGGAGCTTAACCACTGACCCTCCAATCAGCCCCTGATTATCCACTGGTAATGCCGCCAGCCCTCTTGGGACACCGTAGCAATCCCATAACCCCCCTCTTTCACCCCACACAAGTACATATATAGACAGACTCCTTCCACATGCAGGACGGCGAGAGAGATGCTGACGGACAGGGCTGATTACTATAGTGCACCAGGTGCTGAGTAAGATCTCGAGACACACACACACAGGTGAACTGCACAAGGACCTCCTGCACACTCACGGAGAAGGCGATCGATAATGTCGAGAGAGATTCGCAGGTTGGACAACCCACTAATACAGTAATAATAATCAACAGAGCTCTATCTCCTGGAAGATCACAGCACCTGCACTCTGGACCAATCATTTCTAGTGCACACAAATCTGATTAGGATTTCAGAAACGTCTAGACATTAAAGCATTTCAACGGTGAAAGGGATTTATTTTTATTTTTTCCATCTCCGTAGCTCAGATAAAAGTCAGCCAACCGTGCAGGAGTCACACCACTGTGTTTCGGATGAACCCGATCTCCTCGATCTGACACTCCACGACGTGTCCTTTCTGTATTCCTTCTGAATTATAAAGAATCCCCCCCCCCCCCCGTAAGTAGCTGTCTGATGGGTCATGTTTTAGAAGCAGTACAAAGAACTAATCAAATTTAGTACTCAGGTGTAGTCATGAGGTTTGTTTTGATGGAACATTTCGTTCAAAAGCTAACTAATTAGAATTTTATGCAAAACATTCCTTTTTTTGTTGGCGGGGGGGGGGGGGGGGGGATTGCGAGTTTAAAAGAAATTAGCACTAAGGTGTGTTCAGTTGCTGGTTATAAAAGAAACACTTCAGCCGGCAAGATGCGTTAGCGATCTAAACTTGGACCCAAATTAATTCGAAACATAAGCACATGATTATGATTAACACATCAGTGTATACACCAACACACTGTAAACACTCGTGCAACACTGCAAGGCCACAGACCTTAAAATAAAAATATTTTCGATGTGGTGCGTTAACGATAACGCCTAATCAGAAAGCTTTCTGACTTCATATTAATTTTGAAGAACGCTGTACTTTGTGTTTCCTCTCTCCAAAAGTAATCTCAAAGGATACGTCTGTACAGCTGTTCCTGCCTCAGTAGGAGATAACTCCAGAGCTGTTTTCAGACTCATTTCTCTAATCGCTTAGTTCCGCACGGTCATCAAACAACAGACGTGATGAATGACTTTCTAAACCAGTCATCACCAAGGGCACCTCTTAACGTTTCTGAGGATTTCGGCTCACCAAAACTTATTGCGCCCCTGTCTTTTATGTATATTTACTCAAGGGGATTAAATGAGCCACGGTGTTTCTCCATCACCATGACCAGGTCATATTAGTCTTATAGAGATTCACAAAATTGGAAAACGGAGAACAAGCCTACGCAGTGTAAGAAACTGGAAACTGAGCTCACCTTTAGAAAGATGGGTGGCTTTCTGAACACGCCCACTCCTGGAGGCGTGCCTGTTAGAAACACGTCGCCTGGGTACAGAGTCACAAACCTGCCTTCAAGACAAATGAACAAAGCTGTACAGAAGACACTAGGGATGCAGTAACAATACACCAATGTCTCAGTGCTCACAGATCTGAATTGCTCCCACGTGCAACAGTTTCTCTGCACGGTCACATTACTGTTTAATGTGCTGCACAATTCACTCAGCACAGTATCAGACCTATACCAGTACTGGTATCAATGCATCCCTAGAAGAGTCTGAACATTGAATCTGAACACTGCTGTAAGATCAGGTCAGTGAAATATGTTCACCACCATGCGCTGGATACTTACTGCGAGACCCACACCACCAGCTTCTCCGTCTTAAAGATCAGCTGACTGGTGTTGCTGTCCTGAACTACATCACCGTTTACCAGGCACCGGATCCCCAGATTGTGGACGTCTGATTTAAAAACAGCACATTACAGCTCTGACTCACAGCCTCATGGTTTTTTTACGTTCACAACAATTTTTAGTTCAGGTTTCCATCTCACCGGCCCCCCACCTACCCTTCAGTGCTTCTGTGGTAACAAGAGCAGGCTCTAGTGGACAGAATTTGTCGAATGTTTTTCCCAGCAGCCACTGCTTGCCGTTCTTCATCTGCCAGTCACGAGCGCTGATCTCACTGGCTACGGTGAAGCCGGCAACGTGACCGCGAGCGTCCTCCTCCTGAGAATAACAGGCATGAGCGTAAGACGCCTCTTTTTTATAGGAATGAATTTCTAATTTGGCATGATTTTGCTCCTCACACCAAACGTAGCCAAGATAAGTTTCATGTCTGCGGTTTGCTTCATTAGTTTTTGCACTGGAGCTGTGACAATAATGTAGCTAACAGATGGAACAAATAGGAAGTCTCTCTCATGCACATTTTAACAGCTAATATCGATCTTTAGACAACAGGACAATGTTTTATCATGTTTGAGTCATTTAGTTGTTAGTTATAGACTAAATTTAGTCAGCTGAACCTGATCTAAACCTTAAGGACTGAAAGCTGTTTTGGATATCAGCCAAAAGATTACATATAAGTGAGTCCATGAAGTCTGCCCCACCTCTGAGCACATGCCCTTCTCTCCCAGCTCCAAGAACTCTCTCATGGTGGCACAGTCTGATCCAACACCCTCAGGTCGACGACATCTTTCGTGCTCTCCACACTGACCTTCACACTTCCCTCAGCTCCCTTTCCGTTTCAATCCGGGTATTGGCCAGGAATCAAACCTAGGTCAACTGCTTGGACGGCAGCTATGCTCACCACTATACCGCCAATGCCATGCTGGGCAATTCAACTCTGGTGAACAAAAGTTTAAGTATGTGCGTTTCTCATAAGCAGACCATAGGCAACATCCAAAGATCTGCACTCATGGTTTCTGTAGTGTAGTGGCTATCACGTTTGCGTCACATGCAAAAGGTCCTGGTTCGAGACTGGGCAGACACAAGCTAGAAATTTTGAACTTTGCTTTAATAACTGACCGGTTGTCATCACCGTAGGATCAGGTCCTCTAGGAACAGCCAGAAAGCGAGACCTTGAACAGAGCAGATTTCCTTCTTCTGGGCTTTTGTAGCAAAGCAGATAACATTTGCTGACAAAATGAAAGGGAGTCTCTGGTTTTCCACAGAAAGTGGAAGCCTGGCTCTTTCGTTGCTCAATAAGACTCTGAACATGACTGGAAAATTTTCCGTAAAGTACTGGTCAGCAAGTTCACCTATCAGCAAGAGGTCTACGCCCGGAAAAGGCTGGGAGCGGCTTCCCTTCCATTGAGCCTTTTGCAGCAAGGCAGATAACAGCTGCTTGCAAAATCACAGGCAGGTTCTGCTTTTCCACTGAATGTGGAAGCCTGGCTCTTTCCTTCATCAAGAAGACAAGAGTAATGATGCGCTTGACTCGAGGTTGCAGCTTGTAATTTCCCACCTCCAAGCAGGAAAACGCAAAGAAAACGCACCCTCAACTTGAAATTGCCATTCGTCAACAGTGGGAAGTCTCCTCATCTACCAGTTCCTTCCCTGTTCATCGAGTGACGTCGAGTCAGCATGACAGATTCTGAACTAACAAAGTGGCACTTACCTTAGTGGTTATTTGCTTTGGATCAGGGTTGTCCAGTCTTATCCAGAATGGGCCAGTGTGGTTGCAGGTTTTCATTCTAACCAAGCAGAAGCCACACTTTAGTCTATTGAAAGCCAAGATCAGCAGATCAAACAATTGGAATCAGGTGTGGCTCCTGCTAGATTGGAACGAAAACCTGAAGATTGGACAACGCTGCTTAAGACCAATCAGCATATAGACATCTTTGCTTATTAAATATAAAACACTAACTATATAGATGGCTGATTGCGGAAAATGTACACCTCTCATCACAGTTTGCATGCTAGCTTGTCGCTAACAGAAGACAGACACGGAGAGACGGCATTTTCTTACATTTTCGCCCCTGTTCACGGGTCAAACGTGCCCTGGTGGATAATGATGTGTTTACAAACAGCAAAGAACCACTAACAACACAAGTGGGAAGCAGAAACAGTTCTAGGAGGCCTGCAGAGAATCTTATGGCACATTCTGTTGACTAATTTATTTTCAGGTAGGTGATCCCTTCCTTCTGTGCCAACTACCATAAAGTACCTCAAGTAGCTACCGGTTTCAATCCGTGCATTGGCCGGGAATCAAACCCAGATCTACTGCTTGGAAGGCAGCTTTTTTTTTTTTTTTGATTGATTGGGTCCCCTTCAAACCTGTATCCAATCTTTATCCCAAAAGAGGATGTTGTGCAGAGATCATGAAAACACTTATCCAAATAAAAAGCTTATAGCACCTAGTATCCCCATTCAGTCTCCCAAGCAAGTACTAACCAGGCCCAGATTTGCTTCCGAGGTCAGATGAGATCGGGCTTTGTCAGAGTGGTATGGCCGTAAGCAATAGCTGCCCCCAAATGGGGCCTATTTAAATAGTGTAAGCAAACGACTGACTGACTGACTGACTGACTGACTGACTGACTGAGTGAGTGAGTGAGTGAGTGAGTGAGTGAGTGAGTGAGTGAGTGAGTGAGTGAGTGAGTGAGTGAGTGAGTGAGTGAGTGAGTGAGTGAGTGAGTGAGTGAGTGAGTGAGTGAGTGAGTGAGTGAGTGAGTCAGTCAGTCAGTCAGTCAGTCAGTC